>NW_027223063.1:364759-461384 GCF_043380555.1 Nothobranchius furzeri
AGAAGCCATTGTCTCCACTCCTCCAGCACCCATTTTATGGCCAGCAGTTCGCGATCACCCACGCTACACTTCTGCTGGGTGGCGGAAAACTTCCTAGAGAAGTAGGTGCAGGGATGGAGTCTGTCATCGGGATGGCACCGGCACGACGTCCGAGGCATCGACTTCGACCACGAAGGGCTCCGTAGTCTCTGGATGGCGGAGGATATGGGCCGACGTGAACCGGGTGACCAGGTGGCGGAAGCCCGAATGACGTCTGGTGTCAGACGAAACGGTTGGCCGGGAGGGCTTGGTCGGGTGAGGAAGGTGAGCGGTGCCACAATGGTGCTGAAGTTCTTAATAAAACGGTGGTAAAAATTGCAGAAGCACAGAAAACTCTATAGCTGTTTTAGGCTCGTAGGAAGGGGCCAGTCAGCGACCGCCTGGACCTTCTGAGGGACCATGGTTATGACCTGATCCGAGATCATGAAGCCCAGGAATGAGATAGCCCGCTGGTGGAAAGAGCATTTCTCGGGCTTGCAGTATAGGTTGTTGCTCAGAAGCCGGGTCAGGACGGCACGAACATGGTGGAGGTGTTCGGCCTTGGACTTGGAGTAAATCAAGATGTCATCCAGGTAGGCAAACACCCACCGGCCCAGCATGTAGCGGAGAACATCGTTAATGAGGCGTTGGAATACGGCGGGGCTATTGCACAACCCGAAGGGCATTCCCTGGTACTCCCAATGACCGGTGGGGGTGATGAATGTGGTCTTCCACTCATCCCCAGCTTTGATGCGGACCAGATTGTAGGCGCTCCGGAGGTCCAATTTTGTGAACATCCACGCCTAGGAGATGGAGTCCAGAGCAGTCGTGAGGAGTGGCAGGGGATGGCGGCCCCGATAGTGATTTTGTTTAGACCCCGGTAGTCTATACAGGGACGAAGGTCACCTTCCTTTTTCTTCACAAAGAAGAAGCCTGCAGCACCCAGGGAAGAGGAGTGAAACCCTGCTGGAGGGCCTGGTTGATATACTCCTTCATAGCTCTGGTTTCGGAGGGAGAGAGAGAGAAAAGGCGCCCACGGGGAGGACTGGTACCTGGTTGTAGCCTGATCTCCACGTCATATGGGCGGTGAGGCGGCAGTGTGGTGGCGCATCGCTTATCGAAGACTGCAGCCAGGTCTCGATAGGGTAGTGGCGGATTGGGCGGTAGAGGACCAAGACCACCAGCCGGGCGGTCTGCCATGGACGGAGGAGGAGAGAGGTGGGCCTGGCACTGGGTCCCCCAGCCTAAAAGGCAGTTCTGGGACCAGGAAATCTGGAGGTCGTGGAGACGGAGCCAGGGGAACCCCAAGATTAGAGGAGAGGAGGGAGCAGAGATGATGAGAAAGTGGAGGGTTTCCAAGTGGCCTTGGAAGACCATCTGGAGTGACTGGGTTCGTTCTTGGACAGGATAGGGCTGGAGAGGTCTGCCGTTCACCGAGGTCACCAAAACAACTCATTCCAGGGGAGTCAGGGGGATTCGTAGGCGTTTAGCCAGATCCACATCCATGAAGTTGTCGGCGGCCCCTGAGTCCACCAGAGCATGCACGTGATGTGAGGTCTCATCGTGTAGGAGGGTGACAGGAAGGAGGAGTCAGTGGGAAGAGGTAGAGGCAGAGGGTGACCCAGGCTGAGCTACCCCGATACTCAGTGGGTTCCTCCGTTTCCCGGCCGTAATTGGCAGTCCAGGCACCGGTGGTCGGGAGAGCCACAATAGGCACAGAGACCCTCGCGCCACCGTCGCTGTCTCTCCTCCGGGGAAAGGTGGCCTAGCTGCCTAGGCTCCTCAGTAGAAGTGGGTCTGGAAGCTGGCATTGGTGAACAAGGAAGAGGTCCGGGCGCTCTGAGTGGGCGAGTGGATGATCTGGGTCGAACCAGAACCTGCTGGTCGATGAGCAACGCCAGGTCGGCAACCTCATCCAGGGTCTGGGGTAGTTCTCTTCCTGCCATCTCGTCTCGGATGTAGGGCGCCAACCCCTCCAAAAAAACAGCTCGAAGGGCAGAGTCATCCCACTGTAGTTTGGCCGCGATGGTGCAAAACTCTGACGCATAGGCGCACACAGAGCGTTCACGTTGGCGGAGCTTTAAGAGACGTGCTTCAGCCCCCACTTCCCTACTGGGTGGAACGAAGGTCTTCCTGAGGGTGGCCACAAAAGCAGCATAGTCATTGCAGGTAGGGGATTTAGAATTATAAAGAGCAGCGGCCCACTCCTGAGCGCATCCAGAAAGCAGGGAGGTGAGGTGCGCAACCCGAGAGCGGGCAGTGGGGAAGCGTCCCGGTTGGCACTCGAATTGCATATCGAGGGAGGCGAGCAGACCATCTGGGCTCCCAACCTCTCCATTCCACCTCTCCGGTAGGCTGAACTGCGGCTCCTCCTTAGGTGGAGCGAGGGCTTGCTGCCGGAGAGCATTGAGGGATGTGGTCAACTGAAGGGTGAGGTCGGTCAGGGAGTTCACCTTGGTGTTGAGCCGATCGACCAAGGCGTGGAGCTGAACTATCTCCTTCTTCATTTGCTCAAACTCCGCTGGGTTAACGGACTCAGTCATCCTGTCAGACTGGTCGGCTGGATACGGGAGTTGAGCTTGTAGAGAGCGTTGTCTCACAGACGCGGAAGTGATAGCGTTGGTGAAACGCCGGCTCTCGGTTTAATCTAGGAATCCCCGAGCGTTCGAGCGTCAATGAAGTGACACGGAAATGCTGGGTTTTCCCGAAGTAAGTAAGAACACTTACTGTGAGCTGAGAGTTCGTACGATGGATCGGTTGCTTGGAATCTCTGATCATAGATCCGAAGAAACGATGACTGAGTGGTGAGCTGGGGAGGCGACTTCCGTATATAGTCGCGGTTCGTGACGTAGGTGCGACGTGGGGGGAATCCCCGCGAGGGGCATGCTGGGAGTTGTGGTCCATGGTGGAGGCCGCCTAGCTGGGAGAGGCTGGTTTGGGGACTTGGGTTCTGACACCTGACAGCTGTGGGCCCTTAGAATCTTCCTAATCTTTCACCGCTTTACGGCGCCCCGGACGTTACTATTGTCTAACATCATTTTTTTGAAAAATAACCGTGTGACCAACACAGAAGGAAGACACTGAGAGAAAAGCTGTGTTGTGACCACAGCTAAACATCTGTTGAATGTCAGCAAAAACAAGCCCTGAAGTCCTATGAATCCATGATAACAGACATGCACGTTACTCAAACTTTGTTGTGGCCTTATATGATGCTTGGAAGTGTTCTTTTTGTTTTTAAGGGATAGTGAAAATGATGTTGAAAAAATCAAAAAGTTAATTATTGTGCATTTAATGGAGGTGTAAGAAACCCTACTCCTGGAGAGCTGCTACCCAGCATGTTTAGAGGCTACACAGCACTAACACACCTGATGATAATCGGCAGGTGATTAACATGCCTCTGTAGAGCCTCATGAGCTGCTGAACATGTGAATCAAATGTGCTGAAGCAAGGAAACCTCTAAAATGTGCTAGATAGTGGCTCTCCAGGACCAGGGTTCCCTACCCCTGCTTTTATGTGTGAGTGACTGGATGAGTGACCAGCGGTTCACAACTTTTTCCCACAAGCACCCTCTTGTTTCTGTCCAACATGAGCCAAGCACCTTACAACCACAATCCCTACGCACCCACGCACATCAAAAGTGAATGATTCTACATTTTATATATCCATAAGGGTTGTAACTCTAATACACAGTGTTAATTGTACAATTGTTTGTGTCCTGAGCAGTTTATAAATTTAATTTTGAAAAATATCATCTTTAGAACCTCACAACTTCATCACAGACACAAGTGTGTGGAGCCCCTGCAATCTTGTGGAGAACCCATTAGGGTGCCAGGTACCCAGGGTTGGGAAACACTGCTATATATGTTTTAATGAAAATAGAAGCCGTTTACTGTTTGCCCCTCTACTCATTTATTTGGTAGTACCTATGTAAAAAAAGATCCATTCCATCGGTATGTGACATGAGAAGATCTAAACACGTGTACTGATAATACCAATGATGTAAATTTTAACTGATCATTTGTAGTAAAGATTAACAGTTATGGCATGAAATTGAGACTATTACTTTACTCTGTCTACATCATCTGTTTACATAAGCATGATGATGGATATACTGACTGTCCCACAAACTAGGTACAGGTCTAGAGGTGACCGGGCTTTCTCGGTCTTGGCTCCTTCTCTCTGGAATGAGCTTCCACTTGATATTAAACTGTCACCGTCGCTGCATGTTTTTAAGAGTCGTTCGAAAACTCATTTTTATCGTTTAGCTTTTATGTGACTTGTATGCTTTTATGCTCCCTGTTTACATTTTGTATGGTGCTTTTATGTCTGTATGTTGTTTTTATCTCTTTTTTATTCTATCTGTGTTTTTACTGTATTTTATGTTCAGCGCCTTGGGCTCCTGCAAAGGCAGTGGAAGGTGCTGTACAAATAAAGATTGATTGATGATGCACATTATGGAAAACAGTTTTCACTTTTGATTCATAAGCAACGTATTACTATTTTGGGAGAGTTGAGTTTGTATTTTAAATCTTTTTCATTGTTCAGTCAACTATTGTGTGTGTGTGTGTGTGTGTGTGTGTGTGTGTGTGTGTGTGTGTGTGTGTGTGTGTGTGTGTGTGTGTGTGTGTGTGTGTGTGTGTAGTACATTTTAGTGTATGGTGCCTTTTCAGTTGACATATTTGATTTGTGATTTGTTTTTGGAGAAGCAGAGATGAGCAGGTGCATTGTTTTGATCAAATTATTTAACCTCGTAAAAACGTTCATATGCAAATGACCAAGTGTTAATGATCCAAAAATAAAAACTTTGACTGTTACATTTTGAAAGTATTGATAAAGAGTACTAGGAAATTGGTTATCAGCAGGGGCCATTTGTGTGTCACTACAGTTTACAGTAAAATAAATGAAAAATCAGAGATGTATTTTTTTCACAAACGTGCTTGTTGGAGTATGTAGAGCCGGTTACTGTTGACCAGCAGGCATGATTTTGTGACAACAACTTTTACAGTGTAGGAGCTACAAACATTTCAATGATTTAAAAATTCAACAAAAATCAGACAAGTATGTTTTCTAAAAAGTAAATGCTGTAAATGCACAGTTAGAGATTATTTTTTAAATATTCTGTAGAAAAAATACCGAGGTCCAGACCTCAATGTCCTCAATGGTAGATACGGCCATGGTGGTGTCTAGTAGTGGGTAAATGTTTTGTTTTTACTCACGCAGCTCTACACAGATTTCCATGGGATCAGAAATCAAAACCTGCAACACTCCTTTTCTTGACTGGACCTGTAGGGTACAGGGTAGGGTACAGGGTCCTAACAGCCCTTACCCTCTGGGGGGTACTTCAGGATTATGGGGTACCAGGCCCTCTGATACGGGCTGTTAGGACCCTGTACGACTGGTGTCAGAGCTCGGTCCGCATTGCCGGCAGTTAGTCGAGCTCATTTCTGGTGAGAGTTGGCTGCCCTGATGCAACTGGGTTTGTACTAGGGATGTGACAAAATATCGCGATACAAAACATGACGAAATGCATCGAGGTAAAAAAATATGGACCACGAAATTAGGCTAGGCGGCACTGCTGCATGATTTGTGTAGTAGTAGGGCAGGCCTACAGTCTATGGTGACAGGCTGATAGCACCATCTCTGCTGATAAAGCAGGGTATAACTAAACAAAATAAAATAAATAAATAAAAAACATCCGGGGAACGGTGCAGTGCGTCGTGACGTTAAGTCACAGCGCATGTTGTAACAACAACACTGCAGGCTACAGCGAGCGAACAAATATTAGCATTAGCACCAAGTTGGTGCCACCAACTGCCTTGCCCCGAAAGAGCAGAACAATGGAGTCAAATGAGGTCAAAACTGAGGATGCTCCTCCTGGATACAGGTCATCTGTCTGGCAGTATTTTGGCTTTCCGGTTAAAAAAGACAATAACGGCAACAGAGTAACGGAAAAGACCAAGACTGTGTGTAAGCTATGCTATGCTGTCATTCCGTACACCACCTCCAACACAACAAACATGAACCACCACCTTCAACGTTACCATAAAAATGTGAAGACGGCCTTGGCGAAAACAAGCCTACCGAAAGGACAGCTGACCATGAAACAAGCACTGACACCAACTCTACCTCCGTCAAGTCCACGTGCAAAGCAGATAACCCGGCTCATTGGTGAGTTCATAGCGGACTACATGGCTCCATTTAACATAGAAGCGAACAGAAAATTCATCCAAATGTTCAAGGTGCTGGAGCCCAAGTTTAAGATGCCATGCCGGGGACATTTTTCAGAGAAGGTAATCCCGGAAATTTACAATGAAACGAAACAAAGCGTGAAAGAGTGTCTAAAAAATGCCGACCGCGTCGCTCTGACCACCGACAGCTGGACCTCGCGTGCAACACAGAGTTATGTCACCATTACGGCACAAGTCATCATCGAAAAATGGGAGAGTAAAAGCTTTGTGTTGCAAACTCGTGAGCTAAGTGAAAGTCATACTGGTGTTAACATAGCTCAAGTGTTGAGAAATTCACTGAGTGAGTGGGAGCTAACAAGGCCACACACAACCATTGCTTGTGTCACAGACAACGCGAGCAACATAGACATTGCTGTGAGAGAGAGCGGTCTCCACCCTCACATCAAGTGCTTGGCGCATGTTGTGAATCTGGCCAGTAAGAGAGGCTTGGCTGTATCCCGCGTTGCGCGCCTTCTTGGTCGTGTGCGAAGAATAACTACATTTTTTCACAAGAGCACCACGGCCACCGCAGTCCTGACCAACAAGCAAACCCAGTTGTAACTGCCTCGGCATAAACTCATCACCGATGTCCAGACCAGGTGGAACAGCACGTAGGAAATGCTGGCGCGCTACCTGGAGCAGCAAGCAGCTGTCTCAGCAGCGTTGAGCTGCCCAGAAATCCGAAGGAATGCGAGAGAAATCGACACTCTGGATCACACTGATATATCAGATGTAGAAGACATAGTGAAACTGCTTAAGCCACTGAAGACAGCAGCAACTGTTGTCTGTGATGAAAAAGAGCCCACTGTTTCACTGATAATGCCACTGAAGTACATGATCGAGCAAAGCATGTCACCAAACGAAAATGACACACAGACCATCGCCAACATGAAATCTTACTCGACATCTCGGACCGATGCACCGGGGACTGTAATGATGTGCTGCAGGAGTGCACAGCGCTTGACCCACGATTCAGAAGCCTGTCCCATCTGAATGATGAACAACGTGAGTCCATCTATGCCCGAATATGTGAAAAAGCTTCAGCACTTCATGAGCAGCGCAACCAGGTAGGCTAACTTTTATTGGGGAAAAAGAGGTTTCCTGCTGCATGTGTGTAACTGTATGTATGTGCAGGCCAGAGTCTGAAAACTTAGTTCTCATGTTTTTTTATTAGTCCATCAGAGAGAGAGTGAATGAGAGTGAAGGACAGAAATGTTTAACTAGTTTTTCTATTTTATTTATTTTCAGACCAGTTACACTGATGAAAGAACCACTAGGGCCAGTGCTTCAACATCAGAGGCAGCAGCAGAGCAGGCCAGGGTCATGGTTGAGGCAGCACAGGGAGCAGAGCAGAGCCAGGAAGAGCCAGTAGAAGGAGAAAGGCAGATGCAGGATGCAACACAGCCTCCCCCACCAAAGAAGACAGCGTTGGAAGATCTCCTTGGGAGCTCCTACACTACTGTTGAGACAGTGCAGACCAGCAGAGGGATTGAAATGGAGATACTCTCCTACAGGAGTGGGATTCCCATCCCACTCAACAGAAGTCCACTTGAGTGGTGGAAAGTTAATGCTTATGCTTACCCCATACTTGCCTCCCTTGCCAAAGCCTACCTTTGCATTCCTGCTACATCAGTGCCCAGTGAGCGTCTTTTCCACAGCAGGAGACATTGTGTCTGCTCAGAGATCACTGATTACACCAGAACATGCTGATATGTTAGTTTTTTTGAAGAAGAACCAGTCCTGAGATAAGACAACCAAGGCCTACAGCAGCACTAAGGGTGTTCCTGTTTGTGTTTGGCCTGTTAGGCCTTGTGTTTCCCTGTGTGCAACTGGAAAAAAAATAAACAAGTTGTTATTATACAGTAATATTTTTTCCTTTTTTTTTCTTATCTGATATCGTATCGTGACGTATCGTTTCGTGCCTCAGACATATCGAGGTGCATCGTATCGTGAGTTTAGGTAGATCGTCCCATTCCTAGTTTGTACTGTATTGTATAATAAGTAATTTTATATTTGACGTGTTTGATTAGAAACTATAAATGTTTACTAAATATATTTGTATATGTCATAACCTGCCTTCATTTTATTTCTTAAGAGTAAAATCCCTCTACTGTGGATTTAGTTCTGTGTTATAATCCAACCCCTCCTCTTTAATCCGGGCTTGGGACCGGCAGAAGTGACCCAAAAGGGAAACTCTGGCAGAGTTAGTTGGATTTTTTTTTTTTTTTTTTTTTTTTGGTGCTGGACGAGAAGCTCGTCCATTTGCCCTTTTCTGTCAGCTGTTATCTTTTTAAGGCGTAACAGATTCAGGTGTTACACCTCTGAGCCAGAATCTTCTCCAGAACAGAGTGAATGCTGCCCAGAAACAAGCTGTTTCCTCTCTTACTGAAATGCACTCTGTCTGGGAGAAAAAGGGTGTTGTTGAAGAACCTGAGCTCAGGATGCTCGATGACCAGGCCCCCAAAGCTCCTAACGGCCTTCCTCAGTAAAGAATTAACCTGTTTTCTGTTGCTGTTAATTCTTCCTGGTCGCCCGTATCGCCACGACTGCCGTTCGTTGATGGCGGAAAAGGCTATTCTCATTTCCGGAAAGTCCTTATGGAGGTGGGACAAATCCTTTTGGATCTGAGAAGCCAGTTCCACCGGAGAAACGAGACCCAGATCGTTTCCTCCGGCGTGGACGACCAGAATATCTGGAGGACTGTGTGTGGGAGCCTCGGAGTAAAACCTGGGAAGGACACCGCCCCAGCGCATGCCTCCTTTGCCAAACCATTGGACCTTAGCTCTAAGTCCAAAGTTTGTCCCAAACTGCCGCTGAGCCGCCTCTTCACCCCGTCTGATGTAACTGGATCCAATAATCCAGATTAATGGAGTTCGAGGCTGCTCAGACTTGATGGTAGATGCAGTTTTTGGGGGTTCGGAGACATTTTTGGGTCCTGAATCCGTCCCTTTCCTACGACCTTTGAGGCGGATCATAGTGGGACGTTTCTGCTGAGGTGTGCCTTCTGACAGCCGCAGCCTTTTAGCAGCGCTGGGGAAGTCAGAGTTCTCGTGACCTCCGTCACTCAAACGCTTTCTTTTCCCCAACAGCTGAATGCGAGGAGTATCCTGGAGTTGGACAGAGGACGTCTGTCTTTTCTCCACTAAGGAAATTCCTCGGTACCTTGCCAGCGTTTTATATCTTTGGTCTTGTCGATTAGCCCGTAAAACAGAGGAGTTTTTGCTGGAGATGGATGTTAAACCTCCACTGGTGTCCACAGACGCGGCTGTCTTGAAAAGGACACTTGGTTCCTCAAAGGGCTGAATCTGACGAGACTTGTCAGGTTTTGATGCAGACAGACACAGGTTTTGTGTTTCTGCAAAGCTAGTTCCTCTGTAGCTAGCCAGAAGTTCATATCTGCGTCGTTTGTGAAGCGACTGTAGCTCAGAGGACCTTAGCCCTGACTGGAAAGCTGGTTGGCTGTTTGACAGAACAAAGACCATTTTGCACTCTAGGATTTCCGAGCAGTGAATAATTTAGCTATAAATATTCACCAAATGCACCAGATTTCTCTGAAGGAAGCTGTTAAAAGATGTTGTTTACACAAAACCAACAAGTTTTCTGAGAGCAACAATCCGTCTAATCACCTTCTTCAAAGCAAGTCTGATACTGACTGACCACTGACTGCAGACCTTTATGTATATGTCCATGCTGCCAGCGTCAGTCATAAAGGCTTTGTGATGTCATCACGCCACCTGCGCTTCCGTGCGTGCAGATGATTACAATTGTACTGGTGCGCGTGCTGCTTTACGTCTGCTGGGACTACAATACGTCTTCTGCTGGTGCTACAAGTGCTAACAGACATGCGTCAACGCTGTGGCCGTCTTGTGTCGGGTTTCTGTCTCCAGAGGGTCCGGTCCGGTCCAGTTGGGACAGAAAGAACGTTTAGCTGCTTCTGCAGGATCTAATGAAACACTTTTAAACACTAAAGACTAGAAATGTCAGTCCTACCTGTAAATACGAGCTCAATGAAGCACGTAAAAGTAAATACGTGAACTTTGCGCACATGCAGCAAAAACAGTAGAATTTAACGTAGCACACGGCAGGTCTCCATGGCAACAAGGGCTCGCTTCCACGTTACGTAAAAGGGGTGGACAATGGTTTCTGGCGCTGAATCCAGGAAGTAGAGAAAACAAGACTGACCAAACAGAAAAACTGTCATTAGAAAATATCAGGAACATGAAATCAGGCAGATGAAGTCAGTTGTCTTAACCACGGTGTTTCAGGTAAATGTAAACCGTCTGTTGGACCAATGTCGCCCTCCTGTGCCTGTTTGCTGGTACTGCACCTAAAATATTGACATTATTCTAATGGTTCTGAAAGAAAATGAAACAACTGTAATAAAACCAGAAAATACACCCATGCACCTAACATCTTCATCACGCTGTTGTAAAAACCATCTCTGACATTTCCTCTCCCTGGCTCGCACTGGTCAGCGAGGCGCTGTCTGCATTTTCACTGCTCATTAATGGCACCCAGTCAGACGCAAGCACGTGCAGCATGGAACGAGACATGTGTGTTAAAATGTATTTGTACAGGATTTAAAAAGCTGACAGTGCTTCACAATAAATCTTAAGGCGCCATAGATTAAATTGAGGACATAAAAGCAAAAATAAAATAGATAAAACAAAAAGTCATACAGCCAAAATCTAGTTAAAACCATGATACATAAATCAGCTGCTGTTAAAAACAACATAGAGATGATTTTATTACCGGATGTAGTATGTTTGTGTCCCTGCTGCATAGTTCTGGAAACCCAGTTTTGTTATTGGTTGTTTTTAGTGGTTGAAGGTTACTATAATAGCTTACTGCCTTTGTGTGTTTACCTCTAATCTTATTAATTTCCCTTTTTCTTTTCTGTAAGTGTTTGTGCTGCTCTAGCAAATGAATTTCCCCACTGACATTACTGTTCTATTCTATTCATCCACCTGGGACCAGTGCTCTAAAACATCTCCTGTTGTGTGAAAAACGGGTGTGGGAGTTTCTACACCAGCCCACGACTAGAAGATCTTAGACTGTCCCCGTGTCCCCGTGATGGACTGACTGATGGAGTTCTGTAGCAGCTCCCTGAGACCACACTGAGAAATAAGCATGGGAGAGAGATAGTGGGTGGGTGGGGCTTATTTTGATTGAATTTATTATTTATTAATTTTATTTATTTATTTACTTACTTTTTAATCTTCTGAGTCTTCTGAGTGACGTCAGCATGACGCGTAACTTCATGTTTTGCTGCACATCTCGACATGTCATGGCAACATAATTGGGGTGGCTCGCTCTTGGTCTCTCAGTCTAAGTTGAATTACTGAAAAAGATGGACTTTTACACAATATTTACATTTTTCCAGTTTCACTTGCATGTCCTCCATCAGATTTCTAGATGACCTGGTGTGACTTTTCCAAAGTGATGATTTGTGCTGGTTATTGTTATAAAATTTAACCTCACGGTTATTGTGACCAAAATTATCACGGTTTTCGGTATTATCGCGGTATTTTTTTAAACGTGTTACATTTTCAGACAACTAAATAATCCCTGTATACCAGGAAAATATTGTCCTCAGTTTGTGTCTAAGTTTTGCCTAAAGTTTGTTATTTTGTAATTATGTTGTTTATTTGTTTACATTTTTCCCCTTTAGTCTTTAAAATACCAATATTTGCCCATAACTTCTTAATGTTTGTCTGTTTGATGTCATCCTTTTAAAAATATTAGATCAGATGATACTCAGGCCCTGTCCACACGTAGCCGGGGATCTGCCAAAACGTAGATATTTTTCTACGTTTTGGCCTGTCATCCACACGAAAACGGAGTTTTTTCACACGAAAACGGATCTTTTTAAAAACTCCGGCCAAAGTGAAGATCTGCATTTTCTCCGTTTTGGGTGTCTGTGTGTGGACAGACAAAACCGGAGTTTTAAGGTCCGCAACGTCACTTTCCGTGACAAAAAGATGCTGACATCACGTGTGCGACCTGTGTTTACACTAGCCGACAGCATGGATGCCCTCAGAGCTGCGCTCGCTTTATCAATCGTCCAAGCGCTTTTTGCTTGTTTGTTTTTGCAAGCGGAATTACTGCTCATGGCGGAAGACCGCAGACGAAGGACGAGGTTAAGAACGGGGGAAGTACTGCCGCCTACAGGTCTGGCATGTCCTTAACAACGTATTTATCCGGGTACGTGTGGACAGAGTTATTTTTTAAAACGAGGTGGTGTGGATGCAAGTTTTTGGAGGGGCGGATATTCGTTTTAAAAAAGACCCGGCTACGTGTGGACTAGGCCTCAGTACGCCTTCTACTCAGATACCTTTTTACCCTTACTGTCATGAGCTGGGGTGAGTACTCTCTTCCTCTTAACCATCTGTGAGTCTCTTGCCAGGAGAGGGAGTGGCCCAGCTGTTCCTGATCAGCGGGGTGTTTTCCTATTTAAGGTGGATGGAGGACACAATTCGACGCCGGAAGATTGCCTCAGCGTGGTAGTAGCCAGCCACTCGAGTTATCTCTAGTATTTCTTGGATTAATGTTATTCATAGTGTTTAGCTCTAGTATTTTTGGATGTTGACCTTTCTTGCTTCGCCTGGAACTGATTTGGATTTTTACCCTTGGTCAGGATTTCTGTCGGCCTCTTTAGATACTTACCTCTACTCCAGGATTTGGATTTTCAGCACGCGGACCATATCACCAACCTCCATAACCCACCTCTCATCTCAACCCAGTGCCCCATCCACCAGGACGCCCCGCTTCTCTCCACCTATGCTCCCTCTCCTGCGCTTCCCCCCGGCTCTCTACCTCTCCCTCCTCCAGCCAACATCTACACGCCCCACAGGATGTTCTGCTGAACACCTCTGCCTACAATGGACTTCTGAATCAGAACCTATGCTCACCTGTGTTCTCCCTCCTCCAGACGCTGAGCTGTCGTAGCAGTTCCAACCACAGACTTATCTGTGCATCCTAAGTTCCTCCTTTATAAATAAATCATTTTACCATCCGTTTTTGGTCTGTGTTGCATTCTGCATGTCTTGGGTTAGGTACCTTCCTCCAAACATGACACTTACTTGAGTAATAAACCCTATATCAGGAAAATATCGTCCTCGGTTTGTGTCCTTCCAGTGAGCTTTGCAGATGTGGGAAAATGTCATCAGGCAGGTTGTAACTGCAAGTTTTTTTAATTACTGTAAAAATAAAAATGATTAAGAAATAGATTTTGAAAATAGCTCTTCGAGAAATGTTGTAATTTTTTATTGCATTCTGTTAGTCTAGAATAAAATAAATATGATGAAATAAATATTTTTTTCAGTTTGTTTTTCTCAAAAAATAAAAATTAAAATGCTTAAAGCCACATGGCTCCAGATGTTCTGGCTGGTGTGTGCATCTTTGAACCCAAAACGTGATAAATTAAACAACTGCTTTTTGTTCTAACTTTTTATTAGCGAATGTGAAAGTAACACACACACACACACACCTGCAGTATCTATCACTTACAGTTCAAACACTTGAAACCTTGAAAACATGAAGAATAAAGATATTTGTAACCCAGAAGCTAGAACCTTAATGAGGTATTAACTAATTGGCTTACTAATATGATCCATCCTCAATTTAGATAAAATATAAAATATAAATTAAGGAAATTAACAATACTAATTAATAGATATCTAATTAACTAATAGATAATTTCATAATGAATTATTGGAAGGGTGAATAACTAAAATAACGAGTTTAATATTAAACATCGGTTAAAACAAGAATCTTGAACATCCCTAACAGAAACAGAAGAGGAAAGCTGTATACTATTGGTCCAGGTGGGAATCTGAAATTTCATTGGCTGAGAGAAATAAGTCCCGCCTCCGCGAAATAAAACCGTGCGACGCAGCTGAGCGAGAGGAGAGACAAACGGCTGTGCAGCACGCAGATACAGAAAGCAAAGACTGAGCGGTTAGAGAGAGAGAGAGAGAGAAAAAAAAACAACGGTCGAGGCCGTGAAGAACCCTGATTTGGGTGCCGCATAGATAGAGGGAGAGGCGGACTTGACTCCTTCTAATAAGAGCTAGGAACTTGGAACCAACGCGATTTGTGTGGAGACGACAGAGTGAACCAATCCTCTGTAGGAGGGAACCGTTGGAGCGCGTTGGCTGGGTTTTTTTTTTTCCTTGGGTTTGATCCCGACTCCTATGATCACTCACTTGGAACGAGAACTGGATTTCTTCCTGACGAGGGAGATGGCGAGCCTTAACCACTGAACGAACCAGGACATCTCAAGTAACTGAAGAGCAGACTGCTCTCTTCAGTGAACAATCTCAACGGTGTGGTAGGAAAAAATCGCACCACCGGACTCTGACTTTCACCCCAAGCGTGGGGATTTGACTTGACGCCGGCTGACTTGTGACTCATATGATCAAATCTCATACCGACCATTTTACTATTGTCGATTGTTTTCATCTGTTTTTGTGTGTTATCTTTATGTGTTATATTTCCCATTATTATTAAAATTTAGTATATAAACCGTTTCATGCTATACCCGTGACTCCAGTCATTCTTAAACAACCTCCAATTCTCCCCGAACCTAATTATTGGCCCATTTGTTTATTTTTTCTTTTAATTATCTTATTGTATCCTATAATCCGGTTACATAAAACTTGGCGAGCCAGCCAGGAGAATTGTAGAGTTGTTACCTTAGCTAACCATTGACTGACATCATAAGAGTGCCTGGAGGTCACAGTGGTTTGCCATTTTGGCATTATTGGTACTTTTGAGTGTTTTAAAATGGAAGTTGTGAAAACAGAAAAGGTCAAAGTTTCAAATGCTGTTTTAATCAGTGGGTTAACTGATACAGACCTTGATAACGAAGTCTTTGGGTTTATGGAAGGATTCGGACCAGTTAACAGGCGCATTAAGTTACCAAACTGTGATCAGATTATTGTGGAGTTTCAACATGAAGCCACTGTTAAGGAATTAAAGAAACAATGTTTACCCTATGACAAACCTTGTACTAGGAACCCAGATGTTTTCTTCCATATTCAAGACCTAGCCAGCGCGTACTGTCTAGAAACTAGCACATCTGCCACTGATGCCTATCTGTCAGAGCTCAGGGAGATAGCTGCGCGTAGCAATCAATCATTTAAAGACCTTCTAATGGAGGAACTGGCAAAAATTGGGGAATCTTTAGGAAGGGATACCCATGCATCTGAACCAGTCACTGAACCAGAGCCAATGCTCCATAGTGACCAAGTTACATATTCCCTGCCTTTAACACCAGAAGTTAACTATATGAACAACTCAAAGGACAATTGTCCACCTACAGAGACTGGAAAACAAAACCCTTGCATTCCACCAAATCTTTTAAACACACCTGAGGTTCAGCGAGTTATTGTGGAACACATTGTTAAAAGCAGTGAGGTTATCCCTCCGCCTACTTCACAGTACAGACTAAAACCGTTCTCAGGGCGAGTTCCACACCCTTCTTTTGAAACTGACTATGATACTTGGCGTAGTAGTGTAGTGTTATGCATAAATGATCCTTCACTCACCAAGTCCCAAATTGTACGAAGAATCGTGGAGAGTCTGTCAGCCCCAGCAGCGAGCATCGTTAAAGCTCTTAGTCCAAAATCCGACCCGGAAACGTACCTTGAACATCTCGATTCAGCTTACGCAGCTGTCGAAGACGGCGACGAGCTCTTTGCTCGCTTCTTAAACACAAACCAGGACAGTGGTGAAAAACCTTCCGATTACTTTCAGAGGTTATACACCTTGTTAAACCTAGTTATTCAGAGGAATGGAATTTCCTCCAGTGACGCCGACCAGCAGCTGCTCAAGCAGTTTTGCAGAGGCTGTTGGGACAGCTCGCTGATTTCAAACCTGCAACTCGAACAAAAGAAAGACAACCCGCCTCATTTTACAGCACTTCTCCTCAAACTGCGCACTGAAGAAGACAAACAGGCTACTAAAGCAGCACGCATGAAACAACACTTAGGGGCACAACGAACTAGAGTGTATTCAAATGTGCAAACAACATGCTCTCAGAGTAAAAACACTTGTGAACTGGAAATAGATGATAACTGTGATGACTTACGCAAACAAATCGCTGAGCTCAGGAGCCAAATTGCACAGCTTAAGGTTAACAACACAGATAAAAAGGCAAAGAAAACTCAAAAAGAGTCAAAACCCCGTGTGGGGACTAAAATTCCAGATGAGCCCAAACAGATTCAGCAGATAACAGCAGTGGTGCCCAGACCAAAGCCTGGATACTGTTTTAAGTGCGGAGAAGATGGGCACATAGCTTCTAGCTGTAGCAACGAGCCAAATCCAGCACTAGTTGCAACTAAAAGACTTGCTCTTAGACAGAAGCAGCGCGAGTGGGAGATGTCAAAGCCAATTGCTCAGTCTCCTCCTTTAAACCGGTAGAAGCTCCTATCGTGGGACAGATAGGTGCTAAAGTAGAACCAAGTCCCTCTAAGGAAAGGACAGAGAGACTTTTTTGCAAGCCAGTTCATGCTCATTCAGTGCCAAAACTTCCCAAAAGATTAGTGGGTGGGCGATGCACAGCTACAGTCTCAGTTAACAGTGTTGAATGTAATTGTTTACTGGATTCAGGGTCCCAGGTAACCACCATTGCCAATTCTTTTTACCAAGAACACTTACCTGACCTCTCAATTAAACCCATCAGTAATCTGTTAGAAGTCGAGGGCGCAAACGGTCAAGCAGTTCCTTATTTAGGATACATAGAGATAAGTGTCACATTTCCAAAAGAGCTCGATCAGTCTGGACTTGAGTTACCTACCCTTGCGTTAGTGGTTCCGGATATAAGCTCAAACTCTGATACACCACTACTCATTGGCACAAACACACTCGATCCTTTGTATGAGCAATTGTCTGCCAATAACTTACCTGATTCCAAGGCACTCTCTTATGGGTACCAACACGTGCTAAAAGCCTTAGCAGTCAGAAAAAAACAAAGCAAAGATGGACGAGTTGGTGTGGTGAAGCTTCGAGGGAGAACCCAAGAAGTTCTCCCTGCAAATAAAAAACTGTTACTAGAAGGGTTTATGCAACCCAGCCAAAACAAGCATGAGCCTTATGCACTCATTGAACAACCCACCAATGGTTCTCTACCAGGGGGTATAATTGTAGACTGTTGCCTCATTTCCTTACCTTCACATGGTCCATACAAAGTACCTGTTGTACTAAGAAACGAAACTAACCATGACATCACATTACCCACTAACTGTGTGATCGCTGAGTTAGTTAAAGCCGATCGTGTTATGCCATATCCAGAACCTGACAAAAGTGATCAGAAAGTACTTGCGGCGTGTAGTTCGCAGCAACAGACTTCACCTTCAAACCCTCCTCTCAGTTTTGACTTCGGTACTTCGCCCTTGTCCGAAGAATGGAAAGGGAGGATCACCAACAAACTTAACACTTACTCCGATGTGTTTTCGCACCACGATCTTGATTTTGGTCATACACAACAGATAAGACATCACATCAACTTAAAAGACGAGACCCCATTCAAACAGAAATCTCGGCCGATCCATCCACATGATTATGAAGCCGTGAGAAAACATTTGGAAGCCCTCTTGGAAACCGGTATAATAAGAGAGTCGGAGTCTCCATTTGCCTCACCAATAGTGGTAGTTCGGAAAAAGAATGGTGAGGTACGTCTATGTATAGACTATAGAAAGCTTAATCTGCAAACCATTCGCGACGCATATGCCCTGCCTAACTTGGAGGAGTCCTTTTCTGCTCTCGCTGGATCACAGTGGTTTTCTGTGATGGACCTCAAGTCAGGTTACTATCAAATAGAGATGTGTGAAAAGGATAAACCTAAAACTGCTTTTGTTTGCCCGTTTGGGTTTTATGAATTTAACCGTATGCCACAAGGAATAACAAATGCTCCAAGCACTTTCCAACGGGTTATGGAAAAGTGTATGAAGGACATTAATCTGAAGGAAGTGTTAGTTTTCCTAGACGACTTGATCGTCTTTTCCAACTCCTTGGAAGAACACGAAACCAGACTTTCTCACGTTCTTGAACGGCTTAGAGAATACGGACTCAAGCTATCACCAGATAAGTGTCGTTTTTTCCAGACATCTGTGCGTTATCTTGGACATATAGTATCTCGAGATGGCATAAAAACCGATCCAGATAAGGTGGAAGCACTCAAAACATGGCCGAAGCCTCAGACTTTGAAGGAACTCCAATCTTTCTTAGGATTTACCGGTTATTACCGACGCTTCGTTAAAGATTACTCAAATATTGTCAAGCCACTAACATCTCTCACGGCTGGTTATCCACCCAAACGGAAAAACTTTAAAACACCACCATGTAGATCAAAGTACTTGAACCCCAAAGAACCCTTTGGGAATCGTTGGAGCCAAGACTGTGAGAAGTCCTTTCAAACTATTATTGAAAAACTTACCACTTCGCCAGTTCTTGGCTACGCTGACGCAAAACTCCCATATCTAGTACACACAGATGCTAGTACGACCGGACTCGGTGCAGCGCTATACCAAGTGCAAAACGGTGTCACACAGGTAATCGCTTATGCAAGTCGCGGTTTAAGCTCTAGTGAAACTAGGTACCCTGCGCACAAGTTGGAGTTTCTAGCCTTAAAGTGGGCCATAACAGATAAGTTTCATGACTATTTGTATGGGAACACATTCACTGTCATTACTGATAATAATCCGTTAACTTACCTCTTAACAACGGCAAAACTCGATGCAACGAGCTATCGTTGGCTAGCTGCGTTGTCCACCTATAATTTTGACATCAGATACCGTGCAGGTACACAGAACGTTGACGCGGATGGCCTGTCTAGGAGGCTGCATGATAAACCTGAAGACAACTCAAAATTCACTGAGGAATGCCAACGACTAGATGAGTTCCGATCTCATCTTTTATCCTCTGTCAAAGAAGTCGAGCTTCAACTTCAAGCCGAAGCAGTGAAGGCAACATGCCAAAAGCACATGGTCTTGGATGAGACTGATTCTCCTTGTGGTTTAGTTCAGTCACTTGCCATGTCTGCAGCGGCCATTCCAGACCTATTCCAGTTGGAAGACAATAGTGACAGTTTCTTTGCTGTGCCCAAGTATAACCATGCTGACCTTGTCTCCTTGCAGAGGAAAGATCCAACCATTGGCCGAGTCATTCAGCTGCTTATGACTGACAATAAACCGCCAACTGATACTATTGCAGAACCCCCGATGGTTCTTAACCTTTTGAGAGAGTGGAAACGGTTTGAGTTTCAAAATGATTTACTGTACCGGAGACGCCAATTAGGACCAGAGACATCATTGCAGTTAGTCTTGCCTGATTCATTACGTTCAACAGTCATGCAAAGCCTACATGATGATATGGGGCATCTTGGGGTTGAACGTACGACAGATCTCATTCGGTCCCGTTTTTACTGGCCAAGAATGGCTAGTGATATCGAAATCAAAGTTAAAACTTGCGAAAGATGTATCCGTCGGAAGGCCCTCCCTGACAAAGCTGCTCCAATGGTGAGTATTACCACCACCAGACCTATGGAGTTAGTTTGCATGGATTTTCTCTCCATAGAACCAGACAGTAAGAACACTAAAGATGTCTTAGTGATTACAGACCATTTTACAAAGTATGCAGTGTCCATCCCAACCAAAGATCAGAAAGCCACCACCGTCGCGAAGAACCTGTGGGAACATTTTTTAGTCCACTACGGGTTTCCTGAGCGTCTTCATAGTGATCAGGGACGGGATTTCGAATCACGTACAATCAAGGAACTTTGTTCTTTACTTGGTATCCGTAAAGTCAGAACGAGCCCTTATCACCCTCGTGGCAACCCCGTTGAACGGTACAATCGTACATTACTCAGCATGTTGGGAACTTTACAAGCCACTGAGAAACATCACTGGCGCGATTTTGTAAAACCACTTACTCACTCGTACAATTGTACAAAAAATGACGTGACGGGATACTCTCCCTACGAGCTAATGTTCGGTAGGCAGCCTCGGTTGCCTATAGATATTGCCTTTGGGTTACCGCATTTGAACAAGCCCTCTATAACTCATTCTCAGTATGTTAAAGAACTGAAGAGTCATCTGGAACAGAGTTATGACATTGTCATAAAAAACTCTCAAAAAACAGCGAGGAAGAACAAAGAACGGTTCGACAGAAACATTCGTGAGTCCACACTAGGTGTGGGAGATCGTGTTTTAGTCCGAAATCTTCGCTTAAGAGAAAAGCATAAATTAGCAGACAAATGGGAGCAAACAGTGTATATAGTTCTCAAACAGATGGAAAACTTGCCAGTATACACTGTAAAACCAGAGAACGGAGAAGGACCCAACAGAACACTCCACAGAGATCTTTTACTGCCTTGTGGTTTTCTCTCTTCATTAGAAAATGAAACAGAACGCGTTACGAAACCTAGCAGACCTCATACAAGACAGAGTTCAGCCTTAGAACCTGACCCAGATGAGCCACTTGACGAAGAGGTAGATGAGTTTTATTACTCTGATCTTCCACAAGTGCTAAACCGACCATCCTATCAAATAGCGGTCACCTTGCCAAATAGGGAACTCATAGCAGATTCAGGACCGGTAAATAATATTCAACAACAAAACACACTATCCTTACACACAGGGGATCGCAAGGAACCAACCTGTCATGAGTCGGGGTGAGTACTCCCGTCGCACATTCCACCTTTGAGTTGTTTTTCAGGAGAGGGAGGCGCCCAGCTGCTTCTGGTTAGCAATCAACGGCACTGGCTTCTTAAGGAGTTGGAGAACACACCTCAACGCGGGATGATTACTACTACTCGGTATATTCCAGCCGTCTAGTGTTGCAGTGACTTTGTACCTCTTGTGTTTTTGGCTTATTATTCGCTGTGGATTTTTGTGTATACATCTTCTTCAGGATTTTTTTTGGAACATCTCTGGAGTAGAGCCTTCTCAGGATTCAGTGACTCATCAGGAAACTCACCTTTGCCACATAACAGTCTGGACTCAGCTTCCCGTGTTCTCCATCTCTCCAGTCGCCCCACTCCTCTGCTTCCCACAAGCTCCCTCTCCTGGATTTACTCACCTTGACTCACCCAACTCTCGACCGGCCCCTCCCGATTTTTCCTCATCTCCTTCGCCCAGTAAGTCTTATCTCTGCACCTCCTCAGTTAAGACTTACTTCTCAGGACTCACCTTATTTTGCTCTCCCCCTCCTCAGACGCTGAGTACGGACTTTACTCATCCACTGGAAGCTCCAGTGCGCTTTTGGTTCCTGTCTACTAATAAATACCTTTTTTTGATCTTTATTTGTGAGTGTGTTGATTCTGCATGTCCTGGGTTAAACTCCTTCCCCAGATCATGTCAGAATCATCCCGCCAACCCGCTAACCCAGCAGACTCAACCCTCTCAGATCTTCTTCAGAGAGTGTCTCAACAGGAGCAGACATTACCACTGCTTATGGATCAGCTCAACGCTGCCCACAATCGTTACCAGCAGTTGGAGGCCCTAGTCCGGCAGATCCATGAGCGGGTTACGCAGCCGCTGCCACAGACTACAAGGTCGGAACCTCAAGCAGCCGCTCCTGTTGCTTCCGGACCGGGAGTTCCTGTCCCCACAGAGACTTCTCATTTTCGTCCAGCCATTTCTCCTCCCTCACAGACATTCAGCGGTGAGTTCGAAGAATGCCACAGCTTCCTGCTCCAGTGCCGGCTTGCGTTCGAACGCTCACCTGGAGCCTTTCCCACGGACTCAAGTAAGATTTCTTACGTTATTGGACTGCTACGTGGAAGAGCCCTACGGTGGGCGGAAGCTAAGAGCCATTGTGCTGCCTTTTTAGCAGGACCTTTTGATGAGTTTTTAGCGGACTTTACATTAACTTTTGGACAGACCGAGTCCGTTTCAGATATAGGAAAGAGACTCTGGAACCTGTCGCAGGGCCGACGATCGGTTGCAGACATGTCGGTAGAGTTCCGAACCCTGGCAGCTAGGACTTCGTGGAACGAGGAGGCGTTGATGGCTGCATTCACGGAGGCCCTCAGTGTTCGTGTACGGGATCAGCTGGCGCTGTGCCCCGAACCTCAGTCTCTCGAGGGGCTCATTCGCCTGGCCATCTCCATTGATAAACGTCACCAGGAGCTACGGCGCCCCGCCAGCAGTGCCCGTCCAGCTCCTATTCCTGACCGAAACCTGGGTGGTCTTCGCTCCTTTTCCGAGACCCCCACAGCTGATGAACCTATGCAGATGGGTCGCACTCGCCTTACCCCAGAGGAACGGGAACATCGTTTGAGGTCAGGTCTCTGTTTATATTGCGGGCAGACCGGACACTTTGCCAGAGCCTGTCCTGCTCTGGGAAAAGGGAGAGCCCATCAGTAAAGCCGGGGCTACTGGTGGGCGGAAATACAGACTCTTTTAGCTCCCGTTGTTCAATTCCATGCACTGTTTGTTTTAATTCTGAACAATTTCAGTTAGAGGCTCTGGTGGACTCTGGTTGTGAGCAATCTATGTTGGATGTCGGTTTGGTAAAGAGGTGGAAAATACCTACCACCCGTTTGTCTTCTCCTCTCACGGTTTCGTCTCTGGATGATCGCAGTTTGTCCACCATCACTCACCAGACCATCCCACTGCAGATAAAGGTGTCAGGTAACCACACAGAACTTCTGGCATTTTTTGTATTTCCCTCTCCCCAGTCTCCAGTGGTTCTTGGCCATTCCTGGTTGAAACACCACAATCCCCAGCTGAACTGGAGAACCAGTCAGATTGAAGGATGGAGTCCTGAGTGTTCTCTAGCCTGCCTTCGCTCAGCTGCACCAACTCTCCAAAATTCCACAACCTCTCCTTCTGAGAAGATTGACCTCTCCAACGTTCCTCCGGCCTACCATGACCTCCGACAGGTATTCAGTAAGGACCGTGCTTCTTCTCTTCCCCCACACAGACCTTTTGATTGCTGCATTGAGTTGTTACCCGGAGCCCCACTTCCCTCCAGTCGACTATATCACCTTTCCAAACCTGAGAGGGAGAGCATGGAGAAATACATCCAGGAGTCTCTTGCAACCGGTCTTATCAGGCCGTCCACCTCACCATTGGGGGCAGGGTTCTTCTTTGTTCCAAAGAAGGAGGGGACTCTAAGGCCCTGTATTGATTACAGGGAATTGAACCAAATAACAGTAAAGAACAAATATCCTCTGCCTCTGTTAACCTCCACTTTTGAACCCATTCAGGACGCCACCATTTTTAGCCGCCTGGATCTCAGAAATGCGTACCACTTGGTACGAATCAGACAGGGTGATGAGTGGAAGACGGCATTTAAGACTCCGTTAGGACATTTTGAGTATCTGGTAATGCCTTTCGGCCTAACAAATGCTCCAGCTGTGTTTCAGTCTCTGGTGAACTCTGTTTTAGGAGATATGTTGAATAAGTACGTGACTGTCTACTTGGATGACATTTTGATTTTTTCAAAGACTCTGGAACAACACGTCTTGCATGTGCGTTCTGTGTTGCAACGACTCCTGGAGAATCGGCTTTATGTGAAGGCCGAGAAATGTGTTTTTCATGTCTCTACTGTTAAGTTTTTAGGATTTGTGATCGAAAGTGGAAGACTGAGGGCTGACCCTGAGAAGGTCCAGGCGGTCACAGAGTGGCCTACCCCCTCGTCACGTAAACAGCTTCAGAGATTCCTGGGTTTTGCCAATTTCTACAGAAGATTCATCAGAAATTTCAGTCAGACTGCCAGACCTTTAACCAACCTCACATCCACTAACCGCCCTTTTGTTTGGTCCACAGAGGCTGAAGCAGCCTTTCAGAAGCTGAAAAAACTATTCACAAATGCTCCAGTGCTCCATCGCCCAGACCCCCAACTCCAGTTTACACTCGAGGTGGATGCCTCAGACACCGGAGTCGGCGCCGTGTTGTCACAGGTATCACCGCTCGACCATCGCCTTCACCCTTGTGCTTTTTTTTCTCGCCGTCTCACCCCAACAGAGAGCCGATATGACGTGGGTGACAGAGAGCTCTTGGCGGTGAAACTCGCCATTGAGGAGTGGAGGCACTGGCTCGAGGGAGCTGAGATTCCCTTCATCATCTGGACTGATCACAAGAATTTGGTCTACCTCAGAGAGGCCAAGAGACTAAACCCACGACAATACAGGTGGTCCCTTTTCTTCTCTCGTTTCAACTTTCAGATTTCATACCGACCCGGATCCAAGAACGTAAAACCGGATGCTCTCTCGAGACAATATGCTTCTGACCAGGAGACTGAGCTCTCCACCATCCTACCCCCGGCGTGTGTTGTGGGAGGTGTGACGTGGGAGATACGTGACCAGGTACTGGAGGCACAGAGAACTGACCCTGATCCAGGTAAGGGACCTCCAGACAGGCTCTGGGTTCCGCAGGCTGTGAGAAGCAAGGTCATTCACTGGGCTCATACTGGCAAATTTTCACTTCACCCCGGAGTAGGACGTACTATTGCACTCATCAGACGCACATTCTGGTGGCCGGCCATGTACCGAGATGTCAAGGATTATGTTTCAGGTTGCCACATCTGTGCTCAGCAGAAGGGTGATCACCGGGCACCTGCTGGACTGTTGAACCCTCTGCCGACCCCCTCTCGACCATGGTCTCATGTGGCTCTGGATTTTGTGTGTGGTTTACCGAATTCTCAGGGATTTAACACCATACTCACCATTGTGGACAGATTCTCCAAAGCATGCCATCTCATTCCTTTGAAAACTCTTCCATCTTCTACTGTTACAGCCAAACTGCTCATCAGACATGTTTTCCGGTTGCATGGTATCCCGGAGGAAATCTTGTCCGATCGTGGTCCCCAGTTCATATCCAGAGTCTGGAGGGAGTTTGCAGAGGCTCTGGGGGCCCGAGTCGCCCTTACCTCTGGACACCATCCCCAGACCAATGGTCAATGTGAGCGTATGAACCAAGAACTCGGTGCTATGTTACGCTGTGTATGTTCTGCTCACCCGTCATCATGGAGTTCGCACCTCCCCTGGATCGAATACGCCCACAATTCTCACGTCTCTAC
Organism: Nothobranchius furzeri; assembly: GCF_043380555.1. NCBI lineage: Eukaryota > Metazoa > Chordata > Actinopteri > Cyprinodontiformes > Nothobranchiidae > Nothobranchius > Nothobranchius furzeri. Next base: position 390,034 of record NW_027223063.1, read on the forward strand.
AGCAACAGGTCAGTCACCTTTTGAATCCTCCTTGGGTTATCAACCTTCCCTGTTCCCTCCACAGTCTCCAGCCCTCACCACGGTTCCACAGTTTCTCCGGGGGGCCAAACGGGCCTGGGCCTCCACCCGGGCGGCTTTGGACAGGACGGCGGCCTCCAACAAACGGCTTGCTGATCGCAGGCGGCGTCCTGCCCCGTCCTACGCTCCTGGTCAGGAGGTTTGGCTCTCCTCCAAGGATATCCCCCTGAAGGCGTCCAGCCGCAAACTGTCGCCCAGGTTTCTGGGTCCTTTCAGGATTCTGGACATCCCCACGCCCTCTACTGTCCGGCTGGCCCTGCCTCCCTCTCTCAGGGTTCACCCTGTGTTCCACGTGTCCTTGGTGAAGCCGGTGACCACGAGCCGTCTCTGCCCTACGCCTGCTCCTCCCCCGCCTGCACGGTTCTACAAGGGGGGTCTGGTTTATTCTGTTCACAGGATTCTGGACTCCCGACCCCGTGGCAGGGGCATCCAGTACCTCGTTGATTGGGAGGGGTACGGCCCAGAGGAGCGTTCCTGGGTTCCACGCTCCTTTATTGAAGATCCGTCCCTCATCCGGGACTTTGAGGTGGCATCTGCCAGGACGCCGGGAGGCGTCCGTTGAGGGGGGGGTACTGTCATGAGTCGGGGTGAGTACTCCCGTCGCACATTCCACCTTTGAGTTGTTTTTCAGGAGAGGGAGGCGCCCAGCTGCTTCTGGTTAGCAATCAACGGCACTGGCTTCTTAAGGAGTTGGAGAACACACCTCAACGCGGGATGATTACTACTACTCGGTATATTCCAGCCGTCTAGTGTTGCAGTGACTTTGTACCTCTTGTGTTTTTGGCTTATTATTCGCTGTGGATTTTTGTGTATACATCTTCTTCAGGATTTTTTTTGGAACATCTCTGGAGTAGAGCCTTCTCAGGATTCAGTGACTCATCAGGAAACTCACCTTTGCCACATAACAGTCTGGACTCAGCTTCCCGTGTTCTCCATCTCTCCAGTCGCCCCACTCCTCTGCTTCCCACAAGCTCCCTCTCCTGGATTTACTCACCTTGACTCACCCAACTCTCGACCGGCCCCTCCCGATTTTTCCTCATCTCCTTCGCCCAGTAAGTCTTATCTCTGCACCTCCTCAGTTAAGACTTACTTCTCAGGACTCACCTTATTTTGCTCTCCCCCTCCTCAGACGCTGAGTACGGACTTTACTCATCCACTGGAAGCTCCAGTGCGCTTTTGGTTCCTGTCTACTAATAAATACCTTTTTTTGATCTTTATTTGTGAGTGTGTTGATTCTGCATGTCCTGGGTTAAACTCCTTCCCCAGATCATGTCACAACCTTAGCTGGTAATGAAAATGCTGAATTGTCCTTACTTGACAAAGGCATCAACACCGAAACATTCTTACCTGACAGAATGAGTGAAACTGCGACATTCTTACCTGAAAGAGTGAAAGAAGCAGCAACATACTTACCTGAAAAAACGAAAAAAAACGAAGTATACTTACCTGACGTAGAAACGGGGGATGAAACTAACACAAACCTACCTCAATTGGATGGTGTCCTAAAGTCGCAGCAACGTGATGTAAGTTTTGAACCCATCATACACGATCAGACACATACATCTGAAAAGACCAAAGTCTTAGAGAATAGCTCATCAGCTCTGTCGGAAACAGAGAGCTCACTTCGTCCTGTCTCAGTTGAGAATCAAACCGAAACGGATGAGCATGATACTGTGCAACCAGAGATGTGTGTCAGGAGATCTGAACGAAGTAGTCAGCCTCCTCAAAGACTAACTTACTCTCAATTGGGCAATCCACTAGTGACCGTAGTTAGGTCCCTTTTCCAAGGACTTAATAAAGCTTTTATTGACTCTCTTACTCAAGAAGTTGTGTACCCCGTAGAAACAATGCACAGGGACGTGCATGATATTTAATGGGGGAGGATGTAACACAGAAGCTAGAACCTTAATGAGGTATTAACTAATTGGCTTACTAATATGATCCATCCTCAATTTAGATAAAATATAAAATATAAATTAAGGAAATTAACAATACTAATTAATAGATATCTAATTAACTAATAGATAATTTCATAATGAATTATTGGAAGGGTGAATAACTAAAATAACGAGTTTAATATTAAACATCGGTTAAAACAAGAATCTTGAACATCCCTAACAGAAACAGAAGAGGAAAGCTGTATACTATTGGTCCAGGTGGGAATCTGAAATTTCATTGGCTGAGAGAAATAAGTCCCGCCTCCGCGAAATAAAACCGTGCGACGCAGCTGAGCGAGAGGAGAGACAAACGGCTGTGCAGCACGCAGATACAGAAAGCAAAGACTGAGCGGTTAGAGAGAGAGAGAGAGAGAAAAAAAAACAACGGTCGAGGCCGTGAAGAACCCTGATTTGGGTGCCGCATAGATAGAGGGAGAGGCGGACTTGACTCCTTCTAATAAGAGCTAGGAACTTGGAACCAACGCGATTTGTGTGGAGACGACAGAGTGAACCAATCCTCTGTAGGAGGGAACCGTTGGAGCGCGTTGGCTGGGTTTTTTTTTTTTCCTTGGGTTTGATCCCGACTCCTATGATCACTCACTTGGAACGAGAACTGGATTTCTTCCTGACGAGGGAGATGGCGAGCCTTAACCACTGAACGAACCAGGACATCTCAAGTAACTGAAGAGCAGACTGCTCTCTTCAGTGAACAATCTCAACGGTGTGGTAGGAAAAAATCGCACCACCGGACTCTGACTTTCACCCCAAGCGTGGGGATTTGACTTGATGCCGGCTGACTTGTGACTCATATGATCAAATCTCATACCGACCATTTTACTATTGTCGATTGTTTTCATCTGTTTTTGTGTGTTATCTTTATGTGTTATATTTCCCATTATTATTAAAATTTAGTATATAAACCGTTTCATGCTATACCCGTGACTCCAGTCATTCTTAAACAACCTCCAATTCTCCCCGAACCTAATTATTGGCCCATTTGTTTATTTTTTCTTTTAATTATCTTATTGTATCCTATAATCCGGTTACATATTCATGAACATGAATTGGAATATATTGCTGTAAACAGTAGCAGTTTTAGACCTGGACAATGGGGGCGGCAAAATGGGTATTAGGTACTGAAAAATCATTTTTATTTTCGGGAGTGCTGTGTGTCTTTTGGAGAACATATGTTACAGCGGCGACGGCTACTTGCTTTTTTGCTCTTGCCTTCTTTATGCCTTGGGGTATAAATGCATCACATTTTGTAATAAGTTGGTCAAGTAAATCACGCATAAGGAAGTGTGATCGCCCAGGGCACCAAACGAGCTAGGACTGCCCCTGGTTGTAGATCTTAGCTTATGTATTGTTTTCTTTTGACATTTATATACTTTAAACATCTTAATACTTATAATTATTTTACAGTGTCTGTTTCGTACCTTGCTTCTAACCTTTTTTTCCGTTGGTTTGGCATGGACCTTGTTCATTTCGTTCAGAATTGCCATCAGCACCATGAGCGTTTTTAGCCTATGTTGGGGAGTGCTGAAGCACCCCTAAATCATCTCCCAGCACCCCTAAAATGTGAGAATTTAAAATGTTTATTTTTACTAAATGTTTTCATCACACTTGTAAAATGTAAAAAGCATACAGTGCTTGGTTGAAACGTCTTATTTCAGTAGCAAAAATGCAGCAAAGCTCTCCCTCCTCAAAAGTAGTTTGATCCTGTTCACCTTTGCCAGAGTCCAGCTCCGAGCCTCCGTAGGCCAGCAGCCTCCATAGCTGAGTGGCTGCTGTAGTAAAGGGAGACCAGAATTACCCGCAAATTGAAACACTGTCCCACGTTGCTGACGGGTTTCCGTTTCATGTTTAAATCTTGAATTAAACTGTTTGTGAAGAGAAAGCAGTGGCTGTTAATCCAGCAAGGACGCGGGATTTTATGCAGGAGCGCGCACCGCGCATGAACCACACCAACAAAAGGAAAGACAGAGCGTGTGGAGGAAGGACTGTCATGACCCTGCCATGCCTTGACCTGCATACACCATAATTCATCTCATCAGCCTTCATTCATCACACCTGGTCCCCTCATCAAGTGCTGTAAGCAGACTCCAGGGGCAGCATGTTGATATGTGACATTACCAGGGGGGCTGCCAGAGATTTTGGGCCCCATGAAAAAATATCAAGTTGGGCCTCCTGGGGGCTTGTCCATAGCTGGAGCTGGGGTTCCAACCTCCCAGATTAGAAGGGAGAAAAAAACATAATATATATACTTCATATTAGTGTTTCAGTTTTGCTTAATTATGTAGGTCTACATGCATTCTTACTTATTTACATATCATTTTCACCAGCTGTCTCTCATTAAACAGTGAATTTCCTTCAACAGAATTAGCAATATCACTGCTGGAAAAAGCAGGAAATGCTGAAAGGTGTTAATCTCCTTTTCCCTATTACTCCCTTAAAATGTGTTTATTTATTCTAAAATTTTATTTGATGATAAAATTCAAATTTGGATATCTAATTAAATTTCCATGTTGTGTCAAAGCTTTACATAACTACATTTTCAGCTGTCTTCTGTCACGACGTGCTGGTGAGTGGAGCGGATGTAAGGATCCAAACGCTGGGGAGCAATCAGGCAGGCAGACAACCTGGGACAGGTAAAGTCTTTTAATGATAAACACGCGCAGGACATGGGAACAACGAGCCAACCAGAGACACAGAACTGGAGGGGTTTAAATACAAGCGGGGTGGGAGCTTGGGTGATTGGAAAACGAGATGCAGGTGGGAGCAATTAACAGAGACGCAGGTTGAACAAAATAGGGAAACAGGACAGGATGTGACATCTTCCTACATTTTTACTGATTGATATATATAATTATCATTATGTGGGGAAACAATGTGTTTATCACCAAAAATAGCCTTTTTATATTCCTATTAAGAAGACAGCCTTAAGTGATTCCCACAGACCCCCTTAAATGAGGTTGCTAGCTAACATGCAACATTGCTCACCTTCTTGAGGTTCATTGGGTTGTGAGGGGACACCTGCTGACATATCATCAGCTGCTGATTCTGGTAGGGACAAGGACAACAACCCATTTACCATAATTAGATGAAACATAGTTCTATTTCGTCTAGTCTTAGCCCTTAAGCTAGTTGCTATTGGAAGGATGATCTCAGCATCAGCCAATCATGAAGAGCTTAAATGTACGCCCACCAATGGTGGGCACCCCTTGTGGGTATATAAGTGGAGCAACTCCACTGTTCGCCTCCGTTATCTCTTCAAGCCAAGCTTAAGAGCTTTCTTTAAAGAGCAAATTATCTAGAAACAACAGTCAACTCACCAGCCATGTCCAGCAACGCAAGGACCTGCCCGGCCTGCCAGACGGGCTACATCTCCAGCGGCGACCTGCACGTCAAATGTGAGGTCTGTCTCGGGCTCATAACGCTGGCCTGGCCTTGACCCCCCAGGCCTCGTGCCCGTTTTGTGCTGCTCTGCCCGTGGCTGAAAAGATCCGCCGGGTCGAGTACTTCACCCCCGCCGCTGACGAGGAATTTCCGGTGGCTAACACATACTCGCTGGATAAGGCCTTACAGTTCTTCAATGTCGGCCAGGAGCCGGCTGGCTCCTGCCGACAAAACGATGTCATCGACAGCAAGGAGTACGGCGAGGCTGGCTGCCATAGCCCTTCTTCCCTCCTGGACAACACGGAGGTCGACGAGCTTCCCTCAGCGGGCTCCTCTGCTCCAGTTCCTTCTCGCTCCTCATTGCCAGCAGTTAGAGCACTGCTCCAGGAGCTACCTGCCATCATCTCCGCGGCTGCAGTCCGCAAGGGGCTAGCCGTGCCAGAACCGGCTCCGCCTGAAGCAGATGATTTGGCGGGAATTTTCGGGGCAACACAAACGCGCTGTCCAGACCCCATCTGGCCGCGCTTCCCCGCTGCCATGAGCTGCTGGTCCGCCGCATTCTCCGAACCTGCTAAGGTCAAAGTGCCAATTTCCACATATGCGCCCATTACCAAGGTCAAGTGCTTCTCCGACCAGGGCTGGCCATCCGTTCCTCCACTGGAGCCGGACTTGGCCTCGCTGTTTGGTGCCAAGAACTACCTCACTGGCCCGCGAGCAGTTCCCGCTTCTAAGCATGACCAGCTGCTGACGCAGCTCACCGATCGCGCACACCAGTGTGCCTTCCAGACCGGCGCTGCAGGAAATAACATTGCCCTTCTTGCCTTTGTCATTTCCAAAATGGTGGAAGAGCTTGACGTTCCTGACGAGTCGAAAACCATCATTACTAAAACTGCTGATTCCATTCTCAATCTGTGTGCTGCTGTACTCAGCGGTTCTGCTCACATTGCTGCCTGGCAGACCCTTATCCAGTGGGCCTTGTGTCTCATGGCCCTGCCCTCCATTCCTGAACACCTGCACAGAGAGATGCTGGAAGGCCCCATCAGCTCTGATGTTCTGTTTGGTCCCCATCTTAGGAGTGTCATCGAGATGGCTCAGAAGACAGCTGAACTGTCATCCACGGTGTGAGACCTGGTCCACCCTCGGTCCGCCTCTCACTCCGGCCGTTCCTCCAGAGGATTGGACGAATGGCGCGGAAACTTCAGACACCCAGCTGCTCCGCCCACCCCACCGAGCCGGCCTCCCGCTTAGGTTCCATCTCAGCGGGACCAGAGAGTTGGCAGCCAACAGTTTCGAAAGAGCCAGCAGATACCATCTTGGCCGTCACAGTCGCAAGAACCTCGCTGAAAGCAACCACGAAAATGACTCGTTGGGGGGGGAATGTGTGTGCTTCTGACTGTAATGTTAACTCTGTGAATGATTTTGGTTTTGAAAAAAAAAACCAAAAAACGTCACATTGAGAGCACAATCCTACAGTCCTCTGCAGAATCCTCTGCCGAATCCTCACACATGTTCCCCACACCAAGCACTGCGACACACCTGCATGTTCACGCAGTCAGTCATATTACACGAGCAGCTGTAAGGGTGCGCTCCATTTGCGCACTGGCCTTAGCTTCCAGCCAGGCCCAACACATCCCGCTCCCCCCACAACGTAGGGTGGGACGGGATGTCATGGCGCTATCATGACCACACGCAGCGACACAGTGAGCGGCTCCATCTGCTGGCACTTTGTCGTCCCCATGCACGGGTCTGGCTCCCACTCGTCCTTTATCTTTGGACTCCACGCTCTACGGTGCGGTTTAGCCTCTTCCAGCTGTTTCACACTCGCCCTTTCGAGCGCAGCCCTTTGTGGGTCGCTCCCAGTTCTCTGGTGCGAGCGACGGCGATAAGGGCGCGAACCCAGTCCTCAGACGTTCACGTGACTTCGAACACGCGTCCGCTGTCGGAACGCGCGCAAGAATGGCGCCGCTTTTGTCTCATGAGCAAATGGATATCGGACACCATTCAATGCAGTCACACACTCCATTTTCAGTCCGCTCCTCCTCCCTTCAACGGGATCGTGGAGAGGACGTTCACATCACAGGAACATTCTCAGGCCCTGGAGCTGGAGCTACAGGAACTTCTGTCCATGAACGCCATTTCCCAAGTCCCTCGCGGACAAGAGCTCTCAGGCTTCTACTCCCGCTACTTTGTAGTACCGAAGAAGTCAGGAGGAATGAGACCAATTCTCGACCTTTCCCTGTTTCATAGCAGTGATGCATTTCCGCATGTTAACAATGAGGCAAGTCCTAGAATACGTGCGCTCCGGGGACTGGTTCACGTCGATTGACCTGAAAGACCCATACTTTCACGCCCCAGTAATTCCCAAACACCGGAAGTTCCAGTGCTTTTCAATCAAGGGAGTTCAATACCAGTTCAATCGTCTCCCTTTCGGCTACTCGCTAGCCCCGCGCACCTTCTCCAAATGTCTGGAGACCGCTCTGCAGCCATTGCGCACGGCGGGAATGAGGGTTTTATTTTACCTGGACGATCTGCTCCTATGCGCCCGGTCCAAGGACAAGGCGTCAGAGCAAACCAGGAAGTTAATAGAGCATCTGTCAACCCTGGGGTTTTCCATAAACTGGGAAAAGAGCTCCATCCTTCCATCCCAGTCGATTGTGTTTCTTGGGGTGGAGCCTCCCTAATGAGAGCACGTTTGTCTCAGACGAGAGCAGCAGATCTCACCACGGTGATCTCCCGCGTGCAACCCTGCAAGATTGGGAGAGCCCTGTTAGTCATGAAACTTCTGGGCATGATGGCTGCAGCCCACGCTGTGGTGCCGTTAGGTTTACTACACACGAGACACCTACAGCGTTGGTTCATCTGCCTCCGGGTACACCCGATACGTCAGAAGACACAGATGTTGAGGGTTCCCCCTTCAGTGGGCAGGGACCTCGCTCATTGGGGGAATCCCTGCATCCTCTCACACGGGGTCCCCATCGGACGTTCTACGTCACACGTATCTGTTTTTCTGGATGCGTCACTGTTGGGATGGGGGGGGGGGGGGCACGTGCTTGTCCCATATGGTGGCAGATCGCTGGCCCTCCCACACGCACGAGCACATAAATGTGTTGGAGCTTATGACAGTGAGAAATGTGATCAAACACTTCGCTGCCCTTCTCGAGGGCCGTCATGTCGAAGTTCACACAGACAACCAGGTGGCGGCATCCTACATAAATCGCCATGGGGGAGTTCGATCCCTCCCACTATTGCTCGTAGCCACAGATTTACTGTGTTGGGCACATGTCCACCTGCTGTCCATCAAAGCCACCTACATTCCAGGGGTCCTGAATGTGGCAGCAGACATCCTGTCGAGAGGGGGACCCCGCGACTCCGACTGGCATCTGCATCCCGCACTGATATCACAGATCTAGATCAAATTTGGGGAACCCTCTGTGGATCTGTTCGCGGCTCGCGAAAACGCTCAGTGTCGCCTGTGGTTTTCCCTGAGTCCCCGGGACCACCCCCCACTTGGAGCGGACGCCTTCTTACGCCAGCCCTGGCCTCAGACGCTCCTGTATGTGTTTCCGCCGGTCCCACTGATTCCCCGTCTCCTGGACCGAGTTCGATCAGAACAGCTCTCGGTAATTCTGGTAGCTCCCAGACGCTTGTCCACGTCATGGTTTCCGGACCTGCAAGCGCTAGTGTCTGGCTCCCCGTGGAGGGCGGACGCCCTTCTCCAGGTGGATGGGATAATCAAACATCCTCCAGAAATAGGCCAACGGCTGTGGGTCTGGCCGCTGAGCGGTCACTCTTAGAGGCTTCTGGGCTGCCGCATGATGTGGTCGCCACGATTCAGAGTGCGCGGGCGCCCTCTACCATCGCATCCTATGCTGCTAAATGGGCAGCTTTCCAAAAATGGTGCACAGAGCGGAATGTTCAAGCGCTTTCCTGCCAGCTGGCGGATGTCCTATCGTTTCTGCAGATACTGGTGGACAGGGGCCTCGCATTCAGCACTATTAAAACATATGCTGCAGCTATCTCATCCTGTCACCAAGGTTTTGGAGATCAATCAATCAATCAATCAATCAATGAAAGTTTTATTTATAAAGCGCCTTCCGCAACCCTGTCAGGAAGCCCAAAGCGCTGAACATGGTACAGTTGTATGTAAATATATTGAATAAATCAACAATAAAAGAAATTCAAATTACAAAATACAAATTACAAAATACAAAATGGAAATTACAAGATAGATGAAACATTCTGGTAAAGGACAAATGTGTGAAACACATTTGGATTGAGTGGATGGATTGAGTGTACCAATGAAAACTGTGGAATGGATTCAACATAAAAGAGGGCCAAAATCATACATGTTCTGGAAACGCCAAGCGGAGGAGGTGTGTTTTTAGGTGATTCTTAAAGACTGGCAGAGAAGGGGACAGCCTAACTGAGGGTGGCAACTGGTTCCAGAGTAGATCTGTTTTCAATCATCCCCTCACAAAACGTTTTCTAAAAGGTGTCAGAAGGAACAGACCTGTGTCCCGCCCGCTATTTCCAATGTGGGACCTAACGGTGGTTCTGCGCGGCTTATCTGAAGCCTCATTTGAACCCTTGGACCAGGTCTCACTCAAGTTCCAGTCACTCAAAACTGCCTTGCTGCTGGCGCTAGCATCAGTCAAGAGAGGGAGCGACCTAACCGCCCTCTCAGTGGCTCCCGCATGCCTCAGGATCCGGGAAGATGGCGGAGCTGCTGTTTTATGCCCCAACCCAGCCTTTGTGCCCAAAAACATTAATACTTCTTTCAAATCCAGGTCAATTTCATTGGCTGGACTTTTTCCTCCTCCCCATAATTCTGATGAGGGGGCGGCTTCCCACCTTCTGTGCCCGGTGCGTGAGTGAAAGCATTATGGCACCACATCAGCCCTACTTGAATGAAAGTCATCCTCTTGTGGATGATAATTTTAGTGGGGGCCCCACTCTTCTCTCTGGCTGCCTCAGCCTTTTAAGCCCTGGGCTGAGGCTGAGCGGCCCCGCTAAAAGGAGACATGTTGGGTGTGTCCATTTGGTTGACCAGTGTGGCGTAAACCCATCCAGCTGTGCATTATTCCAATAGCAGTTAGCTTAAGGGCTAAGACTAGACAAAATAGAACGTTGGTTACGTATTGTAACCCCAGATTCTATGAGTCTAGTCGCAGCCCTTAAGCCAATGGCCCCACTGGTTCTGTTAGGACCAAGAGCCATCGGAGGCGAACAGTGGAGTCGCTCCACTTATATACCCACAAGGGGTGCCCTCCATTGGTGGGCGTACATTTAAGCTCTTCATGATTGGCTGATGCTGAGATCATCCTTCCAATAGCAGCTAGCTTAAGGGTTGCGACTAGACTCATAGAATCTGGGGTTACAATACGTAACCAACGTTCCTCTCACTATGGATATCAAAGCTAACAGGTTGAATTTAACCACTCACTAACTAAACCCACCTTTCTCTGAGAAAAACTGTGTGACATACTGACACCCTCTCTTCTGCCTGTCCTCTTTCTCCTTTCTTTCTTTCCTTTTCCGTGACTCAGACATATTTTTACTGATGCCTCTGCTGTCTGACTGCTGCGTGAAATTAATTAGTCAAAATAAAGTAGGGACCTCTGAATAAATATACATTTCATTAAGATTAAAAGATTGTTTAATGTCTTAAATGAGCAAAAATACTGCAAAGTAAAGTACTTGTGATTTTTAAACTTTATTTATTTTTTATTCAACTTTGAAACTTTTTTGGGCCCCTTATGTCAGACTGGTCGGCTGGATACGGGAGTTGAGCTTGTAGAGAGCGTTGCCTCACAGACGCATAAGTGATAGCGTCGGTGAAACGCCGGCTCTCGGTTTAATCTAGGAATCCCCGAGCGTTCGAGCGTCAATAAAGTGACAAGGAAATGCTGGGTAGCCCCGGCGGTTCCAGAAGTTAGAAATCAGGGCAGGGTCCAGGATGGAGTGGGCCGGTTCCCAGGAGCGTTCCTCTGGGCCGTAGTCCGCCCAGTCCAGGAGGTACTGCCATCCCCGACCCCTGCAACAGGCGTCCAGGATGCGCCGGATGGTGTAGATGGACTCACCGTCGAGGAAGCGGGCAGGCGGAGGTGCCGGAGCCAGAGGTGGAAGCAGGGAGGATTCCACATAGGGCTTGAGTCGGGAGATGTGGAAGGTGGGATGAATGCAGAAAGTCGCCGGTAACCGCAGCCGGTACGAGACTGGGTTGATGACCTTCTGTATTGTGTAAGGCCCGAGGAACCAGGGAGCGAGCTTTTTGGACCCTGTACGGAAGCGGAGGTCTGCGGTGGACTCCCAGACCTTATCCCCAGGGACATAGGAGGGACGAGGACGATGTCGGCTGAGTTGGTGGCGAGCGCAACGGCCGTTGGCTCGGGTAATGGAAGCTCGTGCTTTGATCCAGGCATTCTTGCAGCGCCTCACTAGGGATTGCGCGGCAGGTACAGCAACGTCGGTCTGCTGGTGGGCGAAGACCAGGGGTTGGTAGCCATAGCAGACCTCGAAAGGAGACATATGAGTGGTTGAAGAGGTGTGAAGGTTGTGGGACAGCTCTGCCCAGAGGACGTATTTAGGCCATTGCGAGTGTTGGGCCGAGACAAAGCACCGGAGGTACCGATCTAGCTGTTGGTTAGCCCGCTCCGTCTGACCATTGGTCTGCGGGTGATAGCCTGAGGATAGGCTGACCGATGCTCCCATTAGGTGGCAAAAGACTTTCCAGAATCGGGCCGTAAACTGGGGACCCCAGTCGGAGACCACATCAACAGGGAAGCCGTGCAGGCGCACCACGTTCTCCAGGAATATTTCCGCCATGCGTCAGGCCAAAGGGAGACCCGGAAGGGCGATGAAGTGGACCGCCTTAGAAAACCAGTCAGTGACTGTGAGGACCGTGTTGAGGTTGTTGACCGGGGGGGAGTCCTGTCACGAAATCCAGACCCACCTGGGACCACGGACGGCTGGGCACCGGAAGAGGTCTGAGGACACCAACAGGGGCCTGGCTGGGTGTTTTGGAGCAGGCGCAGATGTCACAGGCGCTAGTGTATTCCGTAACATCTCTTGCCATGCAAGGCCACCAGAGTGCTCGTTGGAGGAACCTCAGAGTTCGAGAGAACCCCGTGTGGCCAGACAGGCGTGACGAGTGGGTCCAGGAGAGCGCCTCGCTGCAACATGATGTAGGGACATAGAGATGACCCGCGGGGGTCTCTGGAGGTGCGGGGTCTTCCCGGAGGGCGTTCTGGATAGCCTCCTCCAACGGCCACCTTAGGTGGGCCAGGAAACGGTGCTCTGGGAGAATTGGTGCGGGCTCGGACGTGAGCGTGGAGTGTGTGAACTGGCAGGAGAGGGCATCAGCCTTCTGGTTCTTAGTCCCAGGGCGGTAGGCAAGATGGAACTCATAGGGCTCGAAGAAGAGGGCCCAGCGGGCCTGGCGAGGATTGAGCTGCTTGACTGATCGGATGTGAGTCAGGTTCTGGTGGACCGTCCAGATAGTGAAAAGCTGGGTGGTGCCTAGAAGCCACATTCTCCACTCCTCCAGCACCCATTTTCTGGCCAGCAGTTCCCGATCACCCATGCTATACTTCTGCTGGGTGGCGGAAAACTTCCTAGAGAAGTAGGTGCAGGGATGGAGTCTGTCATCGGGATGGCACCGGCACCGACGTCCGAGGCATCGACTTCGACCATGAAGGGCTCCGTAGTCTCTGGATGGCGGAGGATAGGGGCCGACGTGAACCGGGTGACCAGGTGGCGGAAGCCCGAATGACGTCTGGTGTCAGACGGAACGGTTGGCCGGGAGGGCTTTGTTGGTTGAGGAAGGTGAGCGGTGCCACAATGGTGCTGAAGTTCTTAATAAAACGGTGGTAAAAATTGCAGAAGCACAGAAAACTCTGTAGATGTTTTAGGCTCGTAGGAAGGGGCCAGTCAGCGACCGCCTGGACCTTCTGAGGGTCCATGGTTATGACCTGATCCGAGATCATGAAGCCCAGGAATGAGATAGCCCGCTGGTGGAAAGAGCATTTCTCGGGCTTGCAGTATAGGTTGTTGCTCAGAAGCCGGGTCAGGACGGCACGAACATGGTGGAGGTGTTCGGCCTCTGAGTAAATCAAGATGTCATCCAGGTAGGCAAACACCCACCGGCCCAGCATGTAGCGGAGAACATCGTTAATGACGCGTTGGAATACGGCGGGGCTATTGCACAACCCGAAGGGCGTGACCTGGTACTCCCAATGACCGGTGGGGGTGATGAATGTGGTCTTCCACTCATCCCCAGCTTTGATGCGGACCAGATTAGGCGCTCCGGAGGTCCAATTTTGTGAACATCCACGCCTAGGAGATGGAGTCCAGAGCAGTCGTGAGGAGTGGCAGGGGATGGCGGCCCCGATAGTGATTTTGTTTAGACCCCGGTAGTCTATACAGGGACGAAGGTCACCTTCCTTTTTCTTCACAAAGAAGAAGCCTGCAGCACCCAGGGAAGAGGAGTGAAACCCTGCTGGAGGGCCTGGTTTATATACTCCTCCATAGCTCTGGTTTCGGAGGGAGAGAGAGAGAAAAGGCGCCCATGGGGAGGACTGGTACCTGGTTGTAGCCTGATCTCCATGTCATATGGGCGGTGAGGCGGCAGTGTGGTGGCGCATCGCTTATCGAAGACTGCAGCCAGGTCTCGATAGGGTAGTGGCGGATTGGGCGGTAGAGGACCAAGACCACCAGCCGGGCGGTCTGCCATGGACGGAGGAGGAGAGAGGTGGGCCTGGCACTGGGTCCCCCAGCCTAAAAGGCGGTTCTGTGACCAGGAAATCTGGGGGTCGTGGAGACGGAGCCAGGGGAACCCCAAGATGGGGGTCGTGGAGACGGAGCCAGGGGAACCCCAAGATTAGAGGAGAGGAGGGAGCAGAGATGATGAGAAAGTGGAGGGTTTCCCAGTGGCCTTGGAGGACCATCTGGAGTGACTGGGTTCATTCTTGGACAGGATAGGGCTGGAGAGGTCTGCCGTTCACCGAGGTCACCAAAACAACTCATTCCAGGGGAGTCAGGGGGATCCGTAGGCGTTTAGCCAGATCCACATCCATGAAGTTGTCGGCGGCCCCTGAGTCCATGAGAGCATGCACCTGATGTGAGGTCTCATTGTGTAAGAGGGTGACAGGAAGGAGGAGTCAGTGGGAAGAGGTAGAGGCATAGGGTGACCCAGGCTGAGCTACCCCGATACTCAGTGGGTCCCTCCATTTCCCGGCCGTAATGGGCAGTCCAGGCGCCGGTGGTCGGGAGAGCCACAATAGGCACAGAGACCCTCGCGCCACCGTCGCTGTCTCTCCTCCGGGGAAAGGTGGCCTAGCTGCCTAGGCTCCTCAGTAGAAGTGGGTCTGGAAGCTGGCGTTGGTGAACAAGGAAGAGGTCCGGGCGCTCTGAGTGGGCGAGTGGATGATCTGGGTCGAACCAGAACCTGCTGGTCGATGCGCAACGCCAGGTCGGCAACCTCATCCAGGGTCTGGGGTAGTTCTCTTCCCGCCATCTCGTCTCGGATGTAGGGCGCCAACCCCTCCAAAAAAAACAGCTCGAAGGGCAGAGTCATCCCACTGTAGTTTGGCCGCGATGGTGCAAAACTCTGACGCATAGGCGCACACAGAGCGTTCACGTTGGCGGAGCTTTAAGAGACGTGCTTCAGCCCCCACTTCGCTACTGGGTGGAACGAAGGTCTTCCTGAGGGCGGCCACAAAAGCAGCATAGTCATTGCAGGTAGGGTATTTTGAATTATAAAGAGCAGCGGCCCACTCCTGAGCGCGTCCAGAAAGCAGGGAGGTGAGGTGCGCAACCCGAGAGCGGGCAGTGGGGAAGCGTCCCGGTTGGCATTCGAATTGCATATCGAGGGAGGCGAGCAGACCATCTGGGCTCCCAACCTCTCCATTCCACCTCTCCGGTAGGCTGAACTGCGGCTCCTCCTTAGGTGGAGCGAGGGCTTGCTGCCGGAGAGCATTGAGGGATGTGGTCAACTGAAGGGTGAGGTCGGTCAGAGAGTTCACCTTGGTGTTGAGCCGATCGACCAAGGTGTGGAGCTGAACTATCTCCTTCTTCATTTGCTCAAACTCCGCTGGGTTAACGGACTTAGTCATCCTGTCAGACTGGTCGGCTGGATACGGGAGTTGAGCTTGTAGAGAGCGTTGTCTCACAGATGCGGAAGTGATAGCGTCTGTGAAACGCCGGCTCTCTGTTTAATCTAGGAATCCCCGAGCGTTCGAGCGTCAATGAAGTGACACGGAAATGCTGGGTTTTCCCGAAGTAAGTAAGAACACTTACTGTGAGCTGAGAGTTCGTACGATGGATCGGTTGCTTGGAAACTCTGATCATAGATCCGAAGAAACGATGACTGAGTGGTGAGCTGGCGAGGCGACTTCCGTATATAGTCGCGGTTCGTGACGTAGGTGCGACGTGGAGGGAATCCCCGCGAGGGGCATGCTGGGAGTTGTGGTCCATGGTGGAGGCCGGCTAGCTGGGAGAGGCTGGTTTGCGGACTTGGGTTCTGACACCTGACAGCTGTGGGCCCTTAGAATCTTCCTATTCTTTCACCGCTTTACGGCGCCCCGGACGTTACTATTGTCTAACATCATGTTTTTTGAAAAATAACCGTGTGACCAACACAGAAGGAAGACACTGAGATAAAAGCTGTGTTGTGACCACAGGTAAACATCTGTTGAATGTCAGCAAAAACAAGCCCTGAAGTCCTATGAATCCATGAAAACAGACATGCACCTTACTCATACTTTGTTGTGGCCTTATATGATGCTTGGAAGTATTCTTTTTGTTTTTAAGGGATAGTGAAAATGATGTTGAAAAAATCAAAAAGTTAATTATTGTGCATTTAATGGAGGTGTAAGAAACTGTAAGGGAATAGAGTGATGTAACTATCTAGAGTTGTATTTTAATACACTGTAAGTATATCACTTTTTATAATCAGAAGAATAGGCTATTTTTATCATCAGGGAGTTTAATTAAACACTCTGTATTGACTTTGAGACAAGAAAAGAGAGAGAGATGGGATCGTTTGAGAATCTTTAATTTCTTAATTATAAATTCTTAACAATCTACCAGGACTAACTCTGTGATGGATGAAAATGGATTTGGATGTTGTGTTGGTGCGTGTGTGTGTGTGGTTGGTTCAGACTCCTTAGGCTGACGTCATTGAATCTGGTAGTCTTTGTTATGACTAGATATCAGGAGGCTTATAAAGTGATGACACGAGCTGCTATTTTGCCGTGTACGTACCCAGAGGGGGCCTCCCAGGTAGATCCGGAAATGCCAGGTCTGGAGACCTCGGATGTGTACTGGAGCTGTCGGAGCAGCGGTCGCAGCACGTCAAAGCCCGTCTGAAGGGTCGACCCCGGTACCGATCGGCAGCGTCAGCAGGTGCTCTTATTTTGAAAGGATGTCGTCTGGTTGTTAAACGACGAAAATCTCCAACTTCACAGTTCTTAGTTTAAAGAAGAAAACACATCTGGCCAGGCTGTGCTTTTCTTTAGGATGACGGTGAATAGAACTGAAGTCAAAATGGAACTGAGCTTAAAATGGCGTTGCCTTGTTTTATATCTCTGAATTGTTTTAAGTTTCAGTAAACGGGATTGGACACTTTAAGTCAACAAGCTAGATTCTCCTGCGGCAGCCGAAAGCTCTGATTGGTTGGAACAATGTGTCATGCGTTTCTATGGAGATGAGGATCAGTCTGTCTGTGCAATAGTCCTGTTTTCATTAAACATAAATCATGACATATTTATTTCACAGATCATTCACTTGATTATTATTGATCAACATCTGTTTCGAATAGCTTTAATCACAAATTAAGTACTTTGATTATTGAAAAGCGTTCTTCTTCTCCTTCGGACTCTTCTCCTGGAATGTAAACAGTCTGAGGAAGACCCGACCTTGGCGTTTTCAACACGGGTGTTACTGTGTACAGGGGCAGCTGTGTGGAGCTGAAAATGATGAACTTCATAACCTTACATATCCCCCCTTTTCAAGGTCAATGTGGTCCTTCAAGAGACCACTTGGTCGTTGAACAAACCCAAGTTATGAAGAATCTTGACAACATAACCGGATGCGATCCCAAGGGAACAGCCATCTGTGGTGAGGTACGAACCCCACGCCGGAGAACAGTCTCGCATACTCCTCAGGAAGAACACAAGTCAGCAGGTTATTAATTATTCCCCATGGAAGCCATAAACGAAGCAACAGCAACTTCATATCCTCACGGGCAATAAAGCAAAGCAGGAGCATATCTTGTACGTATCCACGAACAGGGTAGTATTCCAATTAAAAATCGATTGTTGTATCCGCAGGCAGGGTAATATTCCAAATAAAAATTGAACTTTGAAAGAGTACTTATCGTAATCCACAAAAAGGGAAGAGCAGTTGACAGTAATCCCAACGAATGAGGTGTCCCAGCAGCCATGCCGGAACCACAGTCGTCCAAGGCCAACGAGCTGGTGCACCCTCAGGAGTAGTCGATGCAGAGAACGAGTCACGGATCCACCCGCAGGAAGCAGGATCCTCACAAGCTCAGCAGAGGAGAGAGAGCACAGTGTAGGCACTTCAATGTAGACACGACAAAAGTGCATTTCATGTCATCAAAGAAATAAAAAATAATAAAAACCTAACTCTATGAGTGCCTTTTGTACTATGTGTTAGTTTTAAGTGTAATTACCCATTAAGTGAAGAAATGGATGCAGCCCTGTCTGTGTTAGATGCAAAAAGGGATGATGCGAGAAGCAGAAAAATGAAAGAAACCCTAACCGGTATCAGTGAATCCTCACTGTAAATACACACTGTCAGGACAGGGGCAAAATTGGTTATAGCCCCGTAGGATAAATCAAAGAATTGATAATCACAAACATAATATTCACTGTAAAAATCAACTGGTCAAAGGTACTATAAAAAAAACAGAAATGTAAATCAGTACTAAAATGTAAATCAGTGGTTAGTAATCATGTTCATGTTAATGTACCCCTAAGGAATTGTGATTAGTAAAGATAAAAAAAAAACAAAATTTTGAACAACAGTACTATGTGGCCTAACCCACTCACTGTTACCTGGCCGTTTACCTGACTCCAGGAGCCCACAGCACGTCCGTCTCAACACACCTTAAGTCTGCACGTGACGTATAACATGGAAGACAACCATGCACTCTCACAAACAAACAAATTTGTGTAATCAGAGATATAAATCTGTGGAACCAACGGGACGTATTTATCACCCCCCTTTTGAAGTCGGTGGATTGTTGTTGTTGGTATCGGCCAAATCTGTGGGACCCTTGTATAGTTTGATATGGTCCCTGTGTAACCATTTGTAGACGGGCGCCTTGTTTTTGTCGGCGATCTTGATCTGATACACGACCGGAGAGATCTTATCTGTAATCAGGTATGGACCCGACCATTTGGGCAAAAGTTTCTTAGCCAGCTTCCCCGAGGTCGCATTATTGTTACCCGTTTTGGGAGCGAAAATGTAGTACCAGGCCTGATCACCTACATCGAGTTCGGAATGTGAGGCTTTCTTATCGTAATAAGTTTTTCTGCCTTCAGCTGACTTTTCCAGAGATGCCTGTGCGAACGAGAATGCTGCAAGCAGGTGAGTTCTCAGGTCCTGCAAGTATTGGCCGCTCGTACAAGCCGGGGCTGTGTCGGACCGAACCGGTCGTTGATACAGCAGGTGAAGCGGTAGAGTCATTTGTCTGCCCGTCATCATTTCAAACGGGGAGACTCCTGTAGACTCATGGGGGGTAGCCCGTATGGCCATAAGGACCAACGGAAGTTTCACATCCCAATCTCGGTGGTTAGCTTTCACGTACTTTTTTAACATGCTGATAACCGTGCGGTTCACCCTTTCGACCTGTCCAGAGGACTGGGGCCGGTGGCTAATGTGGAACTTAGCCTTGACACCCAACAGTTCCCAAAGATGTTTCATCACGTCAGAGGTGAAATGGGTACCCCTGTCCGAGTCGACCCTTGTGGGCAAACCGAAGCGGGCAAAAACGTGATTCAGCAAGAGGATCGCTGTAGTCTTAGCCGTGTCATCAGGTGCTGGCAAACATTCAACCCATTCGGTGATTGCGCAGGTGACAGTCAGTATGTACTTACTTCCTCTGGTTGATTTGGTCAGAGGCCCCACCCAATCGAATTGCAAGTCCGACCATGGAGTGGTCGGCCCTTTTTCTTGTAGGGGAGCTCTGTGCGTAGGGTTGGACGGCTGAAACTGACAACAGACCAAGCAACGCTCGACGTGGTCTGAGATGTCACGACGCATCCCCGGCCAATAAGCAACCTGGCACAGGGCACCGAACGTGGCCTTGACGCCTTTGTGACCGGCGGATGGAGAGTCATGAGCCTGCGAGATCATGCCCCTCCTCAGCGGTTTTGGAGTAACAAGGACAGGCGGCAAAGGAGGCTTGGCGGCGTGCATCAGCAGCCCTTTGACGATCCTCAGTGTGGACCGCACATGAAAGAGAGAGCGAAGCTCAGGAACGGAGTCAAGCTCGACGGAAGTTGGTAGCTGGGTTTTAGGATCAGAAATGTACTTGATCATCCTGCTGATAGCAGGGTCTTGGGATTGAAGACTGACAAGATCGGTATCCGAATAGGCAGGTTGAATGGCCACCGCACCTTTGGGTGGTTCCGAGGCGGACGCTTTAGCAGCCCGAGCTCGAGTAACAACACACACCTGGTTTTCATCAGGGAAAGACCACACATGTCCCTCAAGCCACCCGGGGTCAAAAACCCACAGGGGACCATCGGTCGCGCCCTGTTTGGCCAAAGAGTCTGCAAGATCGTTCAACTCCTTTTCAGGACCGGGTGCGCGAGAGTGACCTTTGACTTTACGCCAGTAAATGTGCATGTCAAGTGCAGTCACCAGAATGTCACATGCTCTGAAGAGTGCCTGATTTTTGACGGGCTTCCGGTTAGCGGTCTGGTACCCGTTACTCTTCCACGTTGGTAGATGACATAAGAAACTGAGACGCGCGTAGTCCGAGTCAGTGCAAATCACCAGTTCACGGAAGCCACGGTCCCTAGCGCTACGTAGCGCTATCACGATCCCCGCTACTTCAGCATACTGTGAGGTCTTCTCACCCAGAGAGTAACATCGGGACTCCCTGTGGTCACCGTCTACCCAGACGACACCCACGCCCGCACTAGGCGCAGAACCGTGCCGAAAAGCACTGCCATCCACGTATACGGTCGGTAAACCCACACAGTATGACTGGTCGTAGTAGTGGTGGTTGTGGTTTAGAAGAGCCTGAGGGGGCCTGGCTGGCGGGACTGACGCGATGGCGTCGTCCGAGCAGTGTTGGCACGCAGCCAAACCCATGCCAAGAGGGCTACGTCGGTTCTGGGCGTAGCGCACCTCGATATTGAAGCTTTGAAGAGCCAGCAGCCACGAAGCGATTCGAGAATTGGTCACCACACCATCTCTGATGCGCTGACTGTTAAGGAAGGTCACCGGCTGGTGCTGTGTCTCAATGATGATTTTCTGTCCGCCAATGTAGTTCGCAAAGTACTTAACGGCCCACATGGTGGAAAGCAAAGCCTTTTCACAGTCCGAGTATTTCAACTCAGGTCCAGTCAAGAGCTTACCAGCATAGGCCACGACACGCCTGTCGCAGTCATGAATCTGGTAGAGACCAGCACTCAAACAGTGAGCTGAGAAACCAACCTCAAGGTGGAACTCCTTGTCACAGTCGGGGAGCGCCAAGCACGGAGCCGAGCACATGGCGGCCTTCAGGTCATCCATGGCCTGCTGGTGCTGCTCCGCCCACTCGAACGCCACATCCTTCTTCAACAGATTAGTCAGAGGTCGTGCCAACTCAGCGTAATGTTCCACGAACTGACGCGAGTAGTTGCAGACCCCCAAGAAGCTGCGAAGTTCGGAGACATTCGTCGGAGGTGTGATGGTGGCAACACCCTGAATCCTGCCAAGCTGAGGCTGCACTCCCTGTGGTCCCACAAGGAGGCCAACGTACTGAACTCGCGACCTGCACCACTGTCCTTTGGCGAGAGAGATCTTTGCACCTGCCGCCGCGAGTTGACCCATGACATGGTCCAGCTCGGCCAGGTGGTCATCCAATGTACGCCGACGAATAAGAATGTCGTCGACATAGATGAGGGTCCCACGCTCTCGAGCATCGGGGCAGGCCTTGTTCAAGAAGATGTTGAACTCAGCTGGCGAGTTGGAATAACCAAAAGGACACCGGGTGAAGGTGTACTGCCGGTTGGCAAAGGAGAAAGCAAGTTTGTGTTGGTCCAATTCGTGGACGGGAATCGTCCAAAATCCAGATGCAATGTCAAGGGTGGAAAAGTACTTAGCATCTTTCACTTTTGGAAGCTCCTGCTCCAGGCGTGCCATAGGCCACCTAGACAAGGGGACCTGTTTGTTGAGTTGCCGGTAGTCAATGGTAAGTCGCCACTTACCATTAGGCTTCAGTACCGGCCACAACGGAGCCGAGTAGGTGCTGTTGCAGGGTCGAATGACCCTGTTAGCCAAGAGGCTGTCAATGATTTCCTGGACCGGTTCTATGGATGCCAGGGGAATCTTGTATTGCCGCACAAAGGACGGCGGTGCATCTGGCCTGGTAGGAATCCGGACTTCATGGATAGTGGTCAGACCACAGTCCAAGGAGTCAAGTGAAAGAAAATCCTGGTACTTCAGCAAAAGTTGTCGTAGCTTGTCTCGCTCGACCTCGTTTGTGAGAGCATCTGCTTGGTCTATTACCTTCTCAATCTGGGACAGAAGTTCCGGGGGTCTACCCGGTGGCTTCGAGAGTGGTGGTGCGGTCAAAATCGCGTCCCCCCGCGAAAGACTTGCCACAGAAAGGCGTCCGCCTGTGTCAGGCCACAGTTTGTACGGCTTTGGCTTCCTCATATGTGCAAACAGTTGTCCGGACGCGCAGCTGATTCTAGCGTCAAGGCGTTGGAGACAGTCCAACCCTATGAGCATGGGCATCCACATCTCCTCGCTGATGTACACGAGGTGTTTAAAGGACATGCCTCCTATCGAGATGTTGACCTCAGTCGTCGCAGCCGCGGACGAGGGAGCGCCATAGAAATCGTCAAAATCCTTTGGGCCCGAAATGAGTGTGGGGGATGAGATGTCCTCCCCCCTTTGTTCGCACATGCTGCTGTAAAGAGCTCCGCTGATGAGCGAGATGTCCGCTCCTGTGTCTAATAATGCGACACAGCGATGTCTCTGATTTACAGTGACCTCCACTGCGGGCCTATTAGATCCCTTTCTCACGACCAGAGGTGCAAGCAAAATTTTTTCAGTCACGGCGGTAGCAGTAGTGGTACTGGGGTCGTCATCTGCGGGTTCGTCGCCTAACATCGCCACGGATGGAACGACCGGTGAGGTGTTGTTGCTTTCCTTTGAGGTGTTGGTGGTTTCCTGTGAATCAGAACCTGTGAAAACATCAGCCTGCAGCATTTC
This sequence comes from Nothobranchius furzeri, assembly GCF_043380555.1. Classification (NCBI taxonomy): domain Eukaryota; kingdom Metazoa; phylum Chordata; class Actinopteri; order Cyprinodontiformes; family Nothobranchiidae; genus Nothobranchius; species Nothobranchius furzeri. Next base: position 412,905 of record NW_027223063.1, read on the forward strand.
AGTCTCATTTTGCGTCTTCTCAGGCAAACACGGAGTCGCTGACCGGGTCGCCTGAGAATCACGCACACATTTTTTGACGCCCTCGACGTCTGTCTGAAGATTGCAGATCATGTTCATCATGTTAGTCATCATTGGAAGGAAAGTGTTTTGCATCATTGGCAGGAGAGCGCTTTGCATCGCCGCCTGAATTTGGGATGTTAATTGCATCGTTTCCTCAGAGTCCATTTTCCAAAATAGTAATTAGTCTTCTAATTCACCAATTTTCTCTTTGAATTTGTTTCAGTTTAGATGTTTATTTAGAAACAACCGTACCTGTAGACTTATTAAAGAATTAGTTACAGGGAAGCTTGGCTGTTGAATGAATATTTTGGGCAAAATTGTTCAATAATGCCAAAAATAACATTGTCATTTGACCTGCCCAAGATGGCGGGTCAAGCTACGTGTCGGGCACCTAAGATGGCGGATTGTCGCGCATGCGCAGTCCGGCACTCGGTGTTTGTCCGTCGTAGCAGAATCACGATTCTACACACCGGAACGTTATTTAGAACCGCCGCTAACGTTATCCAAAAGTACTCCGTACCGGAAGGTTTAGCGGATTAAAGGACGCAGAATCGCTGCGTCGGAACGGCTTGAAAGCTTCGCGGGACGCGTTCCCGAGCTTCCCACCGAGAGTGGCTAGTTAGCTCATCGGCTAATGCTAGCGAACGCCCTGGAGCGACCAGGGTCTTAAAATTGCCCGATCAACCAACGGGCCTCCCGCTCCGTGGTTAAAAGGGTTTCAACAGCGTACGCAATCTGGATGCAGTATCGCTCTACGGTAATAACCCGACTTACAGCGTTTACCTAGCAAGTTAAGCTACGGTAGGTGCTAACGAGTATTCCGACAAGGAACAGCGCGGATCAGGCGCTTATTGAACGGAAATAAATTTCCGACGGAGTCTTCTGTCTCCGATTACACAAATGGATGCACACAGTGTCACAAACACCGCGACAAACAATAAACAGACGGTTCCAACGTAGTAACACAGGAGAAATGTTTACCCTCAGATGTAGGCCTCAAAATGGCCATCAGCACACGTCAGCACTTAAGGTGTTTTGATGAAACAGCGCCTCCTGTTGGAGGGTGATGAATGTGCACCCCCCCTTTCTGAGAAGCTGAATGAGGGAAATGCTCGCCTTTCCTCTCTCTGAACTCACACTGAACCAAAAATCCCAAAATATGTCTCAAAATCGGCACAAAGTGTAATAAACTGTGCAGATATCATGCATGGCTCGCCACTTGTAACAGAATAGAGTGATGTAACTATCTAGAGTTGTATTTTAATACACTGTAAGTAGATCACTTTTTATAATCAGAAGAATAGGCTGTTTTTATCATCAGGGAGTTTAATTAAACACTCTGTATTGACTTTGAGACAAGAAAAGAGAGAGAGTTGGGATCGTTTGAGAATCTTTAATTTCTTAATTATAAATTCTTAACAATCTACCAGGACTAACTGTGATGGATGAAAATGGATTTGGATGTTGTGTTGGTGCGTGTGTGTATGTGTGTGTGTGTGGTTGGTTCAGACTCCTTAGGCTGACGTCATTGAATCTGGTAGTCTTTGTTATGACTAGATATCACGAGGCATATAAAGTGATGACATGAGCCGCTATTTTGCCGTGTACGTACCCAGTGGGGGCCTCCCAGGTAGATCAGGAAATGCCAGGTCTGGAGACCTCGGATGTGTACTGGAGCTGTCGGAGCAGCGGTCGCAGCACGTCAAAGCCCGTCTGAAGGGTCGACCCCGGTACCGATCGGCAGCGTCAGCAGGTGCTCTTATTTTGAAAGGATGTCGTCTGGTTGTTAAACGACGAAAATCTCCAACTTCACAGTTCTTAGTTTAAAGAAGAAAACACATCTGGCCAGGCTGTGCTTTTCTTTAGGATGACGGTGAATAGAACTGAAGTCAAAATGGAACTGAGCTTAAAATGGCGTTGCCTTGTTTTATATCTCTGAATTGTTTTAAGTTTCAGTAAACGGGATTGGACACTTTAAGTCAACAAGCTAGATTCTCCTGCGGCAGCCGAAAGCTCTGATTGGTTGGAACAATGTGTCATGCGTTTCTATGGAGATGAGGATCAGTCTGTCTGTGCAATAGTCCTGTTTTCATTAAACATAAATCATGACATATTTATTTCACAGATCATTCACTTGATTATTATTGATCAACATCTGTTTCGAATAGCTTTAATCACAAATTAAGTACTTTGATTATTGAAAAGCGTTCTTCTTCTCCTTCTGACTCTTCTCCTGGAATGTAAACAGTCTGAGGAAGACCCGACCTTGGCGTTTTCAACACGGGTGTTACTGTGCACAGGGGGCAGCTGTGTGGAGCTGAAAATGATGAACTTCATAACCTAGTCCTGGAGAGCTGCTACCCAGCATGTTTAGAGGCTACACAGTGTAACGGAATTGAAGTGATGTAACTATCTGGAGTTGTATTTTAATACACTGTAAGTAGATCACTTTTTATAGACAGAAGAATAGGCTGTTTTTATCATCAGGGAGTTTAATTAAACACTCTGTATTGACTTTGAGACAAGAAAAGAGAGAGAGTTGGGATCGTTTGAGAATCTACCAGGACTAACTCTGTGATGGATGAAAATGGATTTGGATGTTGTGTTGGTGCGTGTGTGTGTGTGTGTGGTTGGTTCAGACTCTTTAGGCTGACGTAATTGAATCTGGTAGTCTTTGTTATGACTAGATATCACGAGGCTTATAAAGTGATGACATGAGCCGCTATTTTGCCGTGTACGTACCCAGTGGGGGGTCTCCCAGGTAGATCAGGAAATGTCAGGTCCAAGAACCTCGGATGTACGCTGGAGCTGTCGGTGCAGCGGTCACAACGTTTTAAAGCCCGTCTGGAGGGTTGACCCCGGTACCGTTCGGCGGCGCGTCAGCAGGTGCTCTTATTTTGAAAAGGATGTCGTCTGGTTGTTAAACGACGAAAATCTCCAGCTTCACAGTTCTTAGTTTAAAGAAGAAAACACATCTGGCCAGTCTGTGCTTATCTTTAGGATGACGATGACTAGAACTGAAGTCAAAATGGAACTGACTTTAAAATGGCGTTGCCTTGTTTTATATCTCTGAATTGTTTTAAGTTTCAGTAAAGTGGATTGGACACTTGAAGTCAACACCAGATTCTCCTGCGGCAGCCGAAAGCTCTGATTGGTTGGAACAATGTGTCATGCGTTTCTATGGAGATGAGGATCAGTATGTCTGTGCCGTAGTCCTGTTTTCATTAAACATAATTCATGACATATTTATTTCACAGATCATTCACTTGATTATTGTTGATCAACATCTGTTTTGCTTAATAATTTTAATCACAAAGAAAGTACTTTGATTAAGTAAAGTTTCTTCTTCTCCTTCGGACTCTTCTCCTGGAATGTAAACAGTCTGAGGAACACCCGACCTTGGTTTTTCTACACGGGTGTTATTGTGCACAGGGGGCAGCTGTATGGAGTTGAAAACAATGAACTTCATAACCTTACATATCCCCCCTTTTCAAGGTCAATGTGGTCCTTCAAGAGACCACTTGGTCGTTGAACAAACCCAAGTTATGAAGAATCTTGACAACAGAACCGGATGCGATCCCAAGGGAACAGCCATCTGTGGTGAGGTACGAACCCCACGCCGGAGAACAGTCTCGCATACTCCTCAGGAAGAACACAAGTCAGCAGGTTATTAATTATTCCCCATGGAAGCCATAAACGAAGCAACAGCAACTTCATATCCCCGCGGGCAATAAAGCAAAGCAGGAGCAAATCTTGAACGTATCCACGAACAGGGTAGTATTCCAATTAAAAATCAATTGTTGCATCCGCAGGCAAGGTAATATTCCAAATAAAAAATTGAACTTTGAAAGAGTACTTATCGTAATCCACAAAAAGGGAAGAGCAGTTGACAATTCAATTCAATTCAATTCAATTCAAGTTTATTTATACAGCGTCAAATCACGACAAGAGTCGTCTCAAGGCACTTCACATAATAAACATTCCAATTCACAGTTCATTAAGCCAATCAGAAATAATGTTTCCTATATAAGGAACCCAGCAAATTGCATCAAGTCACTGACTAGTGTCAGTGACTATACAGCAATCCTCATACTAAGCAAGCATGCAGCGACAGTGGAGAGGAAAACTCCCTTTTAACAGGAAGAAACCTCCAGAGAATCCTGGCTCAGTATAAGCAGCCATCCTCCACGACTCACTGGGGATCGAGAAGACAGAGCAGGCAGACACACACACACACACACACACACACACACACACACACACACACACACACACACACAAGTAATGAGTCTATAGTTATATTGTGATGTCTTAGTAAATATTGTATTTGGTGAAAGATAAACTTTATTGTATTTATCCTAGTGGATCTATAATTAAACGGATAAACTAGTATTAGCACATCAAAAGTCAATGAAAACAAAAAGTTATTATCAGGAGAGAGAGAATGTATTAGTGGTTAGCAGTAGTGTGCTAGTCGATGGCCCCCTCCATCAGGCCACCACAGCTCAGCAGAACGTCATCGCAGCTTCTTCTGGGGAGAAAAACACTCACAGAGAAAATAAAGTTAACAGCTGAAATTGCACAAAATAGTACAGTTAAAGAGCAGACTGTAGAAGAAAGCAGTAGAGTGTGAAAAGTGGTCAGTGTGTCCTCCAGCAGTCTAAGCCTATAGCAGCATAACTACAGAGTTAACTCTGGATAACCTATCCTATTTAGATGGAAGCATGTTGGAGGCAGGGCAAGGGAGAGCCGTCTTTACCGACTGTACACTCCACCTCCCTGTAATCCCCCACTTGTCCAGATTTAGGCTAACATCAGATTTTAACTATAAGCCCTATCAAATAAAAATGTTTTAAGCCTATTCTTAAAAGTAGACAAAGTGTCTGCCTCACGGACTAAAGCTGGGAGCTGGTTCCACAGGAGAGGAGCCTGATAACTAAAAGATCTGCCTCCCATCCTAAGTTTAGATATTCTTGGAACCACCAGTAGACCTGCAGTCTGAGAGCGAAGTGCTCGGTTAGGAACATATGGAACAATCAGATTACTGATGTATGATGGACCTTGATTATTAAGAGCTTTATATGTGAGAAGAAGGATCTTAAAATCTATTCTGAATTTAACAGGTAGCCAATGTAGGGAAGCTAAGACAGGAGAGATATGATCTCTCTTTTTAATTCTCATCAGAACTCTAGCTGCAGCATTTTGGACAAGCTGAAGACTTTTAACTACATTCTGTGGACTTCCTGAGAGTAATGAATTACAGCAATCCAGTCTTGATGTAATAAAAGCATGAACTAGTTTTTCAGGATCACTCCTGGAAAGTATGCTTCTAATCTTAGCAATATTCCAAAGGTGGAAAAAGGAAATCCGACAAACTTGTGAAACCTGGGATTTGAATGACATGTCCTGGTCAAAGATAACACCAAGGTTCCTTGCTTTGTTCTCGGAGATTAATGTAATGCCATTAAGGTCAGACGATTGGCTAAGCAATTTCCTTTTCTGGATTTCTGGTCCAAAGATGAGAACTTCCGTCTTGTCTTGATTTAAAAGCAAGAAGTTAAGAGTCATCCAATTTTTTATGTCCTCAAGACAAGCCTGTAATCTACCCAACCGATTAGGTTCATCAGGGTTAATGGATAAATATAACTGAGTATCGTCAGCATAACAGTGGAAGTTTATCCCATGCTGTCTAATTATTTTACCAATCGGGAGCATATATATAGTAAAAAGAATTGGTCCAAGCACTGAACCCTGTGGTACTCTGCAAGTAACCCTGGAGTATGAAGAAGATTTGTCATGTACATTTACAAAATGAAATCTGTCAGACAGGTAGGATTTAAACCAGCCTAACGCTGCTCCTTTGATCCCTACAACATGTTCAAGTCTTTCTAAAAGAACATTGTGATCAACTGTGTCAAAGGCAGCACTGAGATCTAACAAGACTAGAACAGACACAAGATTCTTATCTGAGGCCATAAGAATATCATTTGTAACTCTCACTAATGCAGTTTCAGTGCTGTGATACTCTCTAAAACCAGACTGAAATTCCTCAAACAGAGCATTAGTGTTTAAATGGTGACATACTTGGATGGCCACTATTTTCTCCAGGACTTTGGATAAAAATGGAAGGTTAGATATTGGTCTGTAATTCATTGGGTCATCTGGATCCAGAGAAGGCTTCTTAAGTGAAGGTTTGATTACAGCAACCTTAAAATCTCGTGGTACATACCCATTTACTAAGGATGGATCGATTATATCTAGAATGGGGGCAGTAACCAAAGGAAATGCATCTTTAAATAATTTGGTTGGGATTGGATCCAAAATGCAAGTTGAAGGTTTAGATGAAGCTAATATTTTGATAACTCTGAAAGCTCAACTGGATCAAAACGGTTCAAGCACAGATGAGGTTCTAGAGTCACCTCTGAAGCTGCCTCACTTACTGAGGAAGAAGAAATCGCATTAGGGAGGATGCTAAAGATTTTGTTTCTAATAGAATTAATTTTACTTGTAAAAAATCCCATGAAGTCATTGCTGCTGAGGGCTAAGGGAATAGATGGCTCAGAGCTACGATTCTGTGTAAGTTTAGCAACTGTACTGAAAAGAAATTTAGGATTATGCTTATTCTCCTCAATTAATGCTGAAAAATAAGCAGTTCTAGTTTGTTGAAGCTTATTTTTATAAAGCAAAAGACTATTTTTCCAGGACAGGTAGGCCTCCTCATGGTGCGTAGAGCGCCATGTTCTCTCCAATTTCCTAGAGTTTTGTTTTAAGGCTCGTAGATGAGAGTTAAACCAGGGAGCCAACTTCCTGTCCCTAATTACCTTCTTTTTTAAAGGGGCAACATCATCTAATGCCACACGTAAAGAGGAATTCACATGATGAACTAAGGCATCAATTTGTGAGGGGCTAGAACTGAAAATATTGCCCTCTGCTACATGCCTCTGAGATGCTGAGGACAGTAAAGATGGAACAGTTGCTTTAAAAGACGCAACTGCGTTGTCAGATAGAGACCGACTATAATGAAATTTACTTTCATGTCTCGAGAACTCAGTTATAAAAAACTCAAAGGTTATCAGAAAGTGGTCCGAGAGGACTGGATTATGTGGAAAGATTGTTATTTCCTCACACTCAATGCCATAAGTCAGAACAAGATCCAATGTATGATGGCAGGAGTGGGTGGAGCTATGTATTCTTTGAGTAAAACCAATTGAGTCTAAGATATTACTAAAGGCTACATTGAGGCAATCATTTTCGATGTCCACATGAATGTTGAAATCCCCCACTACAATGACTTTATCAGTATTTAGCACCAAATCAGATAAAAAAATCAGAGATCTGATCCAAAAACTCAGAGTAAGGGCCTGGTGGACGATATAAAACTACAAACAAGAGTGGTTTTACAGTTTTGCAATCTGGATTAGGAAAACTAAGAATAAGATGTTCAAACGAACTGTAGCTATTAATCTGTAAGGGACTGATTAATAAGTCCGAATGAAAAATGGTTGCCACTCCTCCTCCTCGCCCTGTACTTCGAGCAATGTGATGATTTAAATAATTTGAAGGAGTCGACTCGTTTAAGCTAACATAGTCCTCTTGCTGCAGCCAGGATTCTGTGAGAGAGAGCAAAGAGATCTGATTATCACAAATCAACTCATTAACTAACAAAGTCTTAGAAAAAATGGATCTAATGTTCAACAACCCACATTTAATTTTTCTAGTTTTCTGCTCAGTTGAATTTGTTCTAATATTTATGAGATTTCCATGATTTGCTTTATTAAGCCTGATATTTAATCTGTGTGATTTTGGCCGTGGGCAGGACACTGTCTCTATGGGGTAGTGGGTGGGTAACAGTACAGAAGCTGCAGAGGGGTGGGTTAAACTACGACTCTGCTTCCTGGTCTGGACCCTGGGTTGTCATGGAGGACTGATAAAACTGGCTATATTCCTAGAAAGAAGAGCTGCACCATCCAAAGAGGGATGGATGCCGTCTCTCCGCATCAGACCAGGTTTTCCCCAAAAAGTTTTCCAATTATCAATATAGCCCACGTTGTTTTCAGGACACCACCTAGACAACCAGCGGTTGAAGGACAGCATGCGGCTAAACATGTCGTCACTGGTCCGATCAGGCAGGGGGCCAGAGAAAATTACGGAGTCTGACATTGTTTTGGCAAACTTACACACCGAAGCAAATTTAATTTTAGTGACCTCCGATTGGCGTAACCGGGTGTCGTTACCGCCAGCGTGAATAACAATCTTACTGTATTTACGCTTATGCTTAGCCAGCAATTTCAGATAAGATTTAATGTCGCCCGCTCTGGCCCCAGGTAAACATTTAACTATGGTTGCTGGAGTCTCTAATGCCACGTTTCTGACTATGGAGCTGCCAATGATCAGAGTCGGCTTGTCAGTGGGTGCGTCACTGAGCGGGGAAAATCTATTAGAAACGTGGACGGGTTGGTGGTGGCCCACGGGCTGGGTTCTATGCTTCCTGCGTACCGTCACCCAGCCGGCCTGAGGTCCCGGCTGCTCGGGTTCCACTGGAGGGTCGCTACGGGGTTGTTCTGAGCTAGTTAGCCCCGCGCTAGCTAAGTAACTACGGCTGTTTACAGGTTTTTCAACAGCGCGGAGCCGGGACTCCAATTCTGACACCCTCGCCTCCAAAGCTACAAAAATGCTACATTTATTACACGTACCATTATCACTAAAGGAGGCAGAGGAGTAACTAAACATCTGACACAGAGAGCAAGAGATAGGAGACGGAGAAGCAGAGACAGAAGTAGCCATAGCCGTGCTGAGGCTAAGCTAACTGGACGAGCAGCAAACTGTTCAGTACCAAATAAACTGCGTGCAGACTCAAATGGTTCCCTAAAAGCTAGGTGGAACAACAGAAAATGTGCGTTTTAGCGTGCTTTTGTGCTACAATAACTCAGAGATATCCAAGTACAGAGAAATTAAATCAGCTTTAGCGAGCCCCAAACACCAAACAGCTACACGGAGTGCAACACTGAAAACAGGAAACAGGAAACGCCTTACCGCCAGGTGCAGCCTGTAATCCCAACGAATGAGGTGTCCCAGCAGCCATGCCGGAACCACAGTCGTCCAAGGCCAACGAGCCGGAGCACCACCCAGGAGTAGTCGATGCAGATGACGAGTCACGGATCCACCCCCAGGAAGCAGGATCCACACAAGCTCAGCAGAGGAGAGAGAGCACAGTGTAGGCACTTCAATGTAGACACGACAAAAGTGCATTTCATGTCATCAAAGAAATAAAAAATAATAAAAACCTAACTCTATGAGTGCCTTTTGTACTATGTGTTAGTTTTATGTGTAATTACCCATGAAGTGAAGAAATGGATGCAGCCCTGACTGTGTATGATGCAAAAAGGAATGATGCGAGAAGCAGAAAAATGAAAGAAACCCTAACTGGTATCAGTGAATCCTCACTGTAAATACTTGTGTCAGGACAGGGGCAAAATTGGTTATAGCCCCGTAGGATAAATCAAAGAATTGATAATCACAAACATAATTTTCACTGTAAAAATCAACTGGTCAAAGGTACTATAAAAAAACAGAAATGTAAATCAGTACTAAAATGTAAATCAGTGGTTAGTAATCATGTTCATGTTAATGTACCCTTAAGGAATTGTGATTAGTAAAGATAAAAAAAAAAAAAAAATTTTGGACAACAGTACTATGTGACCTAACCCACTCACTGTTACCTGGCCTTCTACCTGACTCCAGGAGCCCACAGCACGTCCGTCTCAACACACCTTAAGTCTGCACGTGACGTATAACAGGAAAGACAACCATGTACACTCACAAACAAACAAATTTGTGTAACCAGAGATAGAAATCTGTGGAACCAACGGGACGTATTTATCACCCCCCTTTTGAAGTCGGTGGATTGTTGTTGTTGGTATCGGCCAAATCTGTGGGACCCTTGTGCAGTTTGATATGGTCCCTGTGTACCCATTTGTAGACGGGCGCCTTGTTTTTGTCGGCGATCTTGATCTGATACACGACCGGAGAGATCTTATCTGTAATCAGGTATGGACCCGACCATCTGGGAAAAAGTTTCTTAGCCAGCTTCCCCGAGGTCGCATTGTTGTTACCCGTTTTGGGAGCGAAAATGTAGTACCAGGCCTGGTCACCTACATCGAGTTCGGAATGTGAGGCTTTCTTATCGTAATAAGTTTTTCTGCCTACAGATGACTTTTCCAGAGATGCCTGTGCGAACGAGAATGCTGCAAGCAGGGGAGTTTGCAGGTTCTGGTCGTAGAAGTGATGGTTTAGAAGAGTCTGAGGGGGCCTGGCTGGCGGGACTGACGCGATGGCGTCGTCCGAGCAATGTTGGCACGAAGCCAAACCCATGCCAAGAGGGCTACGTCGGTTCTGGGCGTAGCGCACCTCGATATCGAAGCTTTGAAGAGCCAGCAGCCACGAAGCAATTTGCGAATTGGTCACCACACCATCTCTGATGCGCTGACTGTTAAGGAAGGTCACCGGCTGGTGCTGTGTCTCAATGATGATTTTCTGTCCGCCAATGTAGTTCGCAAAGTACTTAACGGCCCACATGGTGGAAAGCAAAGCCTTTTCACAGTCCGAGTATTTCAACTCAGGTCCAGTCAAGAGCTTACTAGCATAGGCCACGACACGCCTGTCGCAGTCATGAATCTGGTAGAGACCAGCACTCAAACAGTGAGCTGAGAAACCAACCTCAAGATGGAACTCCTTGTCACAGTCGGGGAGCGCCAAGCACGGAGCCGAGCACATGGCGGCCTTCAGGTCATCCATGGCCTGCTGGTGCTGCTCCGCCCACTCGAACGCCACATCCTTCTTCAACAGATTAGTCAGAGGTCGTGCCAACTCAGCGTAATGTTCCACGAACTGACGCGAGTAGTTGCAGACCCCCAAGAAGCTGCGAAGTTCGGAGACGTTTGTCGGAGGTGTGATGGTGGCAACACCCTGAATCCTGCCAAGCTGAGGCTGCACTCCCTGTGGTCCCACAAGGAGGCCAACGTACTGAACTTGTGACCTGCACCACTGTCCCTTGGCGAGAGAGATCTTAGCACCCGCCGCCGCGAGCTGACCCATGACATGGTCCAGTTCGGCCAGGTGGTCATCCAACTTACGCCGACGAATAAGAATGTCGTCGACATAGATGAGTGTCCCACGCTCTCGAGCATCGGGGCAGGCCTTGTTCAAGAAGATGTTGAACTCAGCTGGCGAGTTGGAATAACCAAAAGGACACCGGGTGAAGGTGTACTGCCGGTTGGCGAAGGAGAAAGCAAGTTTGTGTTGGTCCGATTCGTGGAGGGGAATCGTCCAGAATCCAGACGCAATGTCAAGGGTGGAAAAGTACTTAACATCTTTCACTTTTGGAAGCTCCTGCTCCAGGCGTGCCATAGGCCACCTAGACAAGGGGACCTGTTTGTTGAGTTGCCGGTAGTCAATGGTAAGTCGCCACTTACCATTAGGCTTCAGTACCGGCCACAACGGAGCCGAGTATGTGCTGTTGCAGGGTCGAATGACCCCGTTAGCCAAGAGGCTGTCTAGTCTTGGCCCTTAAGCTAGCTGCTATTGGAAGGATGATCTCAGCATCAGCCAATCATGAAGAGCTTAAATGTACGCCCACCAATGGTGGGCACCCCTTGTGGGTATATAAGTGGAGCAACTCCACTGGTAGCCTCCGTTATCTCTTCAAGCCAAGCTTAAGAGCTTTCTTTAAAGAGCAAATTATCTAGAAACAACATTCAACTCACCAGCCATGTCCAGCAATGCAAGGACCTGCCCGGCCTGCCAGACGGGCTCCATCTCCAGCGGCGACCTGCACGTCAAATGTGAGGGCTGTCTCGGGCTCATCACGCTGGCCTGGCCTTGACCCCCCAGGCCTCGTGCCCGTTTTGTGCTGCTCTGCCCATGGCTGAAAAGATCCGCCGGGTCGAGTACTTCACCCCCACCGCTGACGAGGAATTTATGGTGGCTAACACATACTCGCTGGATAAGGCCTTACAGTTCTTCAATGTCGGCCAGGAGCCGGCTGGCTCCTGCCGACAAAACGATGTCATCGACAGTGAGGAGTACGGCGAGGCTGGCTGCCATAGCCCCTCTTCCCTCCTGGACAACACAGAGGTTGATGAGCTTCCCTCAGCGGGCTCCTCTGCTCCAGTTCCTTCTCGCTCCTCCCTGCCAGCAGTTAGCGCACTGCTCCAGGAGCTACCTGCCATCATTTTTGCGGCTGCAGTCTGCAAGGGGCTAGCCGTGGCAGAACCGTCTATGCCTGAAGCAGATGATTTGGCGGGAATTTTCGGGGCAACACAAATGCGCTGTCCAGACCACATCTGGCCCCGCTTCCCCGCTGCCATGAGCTGCTGGTCCGCCGCCTTCTCCGAACCTGCTAAGGTCAAAGCGCCAATTTCCACATATGCGCCCATTACCAAGGTCAAGTGCTTCTCCGACCAGGGCTGGCCATCCATTCCTCCACTGGAGCCCTTCTTGCCTTTGGCATTTCCAAAATGGTGGAAGAGCTTGACGTTCCTGACGAGTCGAAAACCATCATTACTAAAACTGCTGATGCCATTCTCTGGGGGGTACTTCAGGATTATGGGGTACCAGGCCCTCTGATACGGGCTGTTAGGACCCTGTACGACTGGTGTCAGAGCTCGGTCCGCATTGCCGGCAGTTAGTCGAGCTCATTTCTGGTGAGAGTTGGCTGCCCTGATGCAACTGGGTTTGTACTAGGGATGTGACAAAATATCGCGATACAAAACATGACGAAATGCATCGAGGTAAAAAAATATGGACCACGAAATTAGGCTAGGCGGCACTGCTGCATGATTTGTGTAGTAGTAGGGCAGGCCTACAGTCTATGGTGACAGGCTGATAGCACCATCTCTGCTGATAAAGCAGGGTAAAACTAAACAAAATAAAATAAATAAATAAAAAACATCCGGGGAACGGTGCAGTGCGTCGTGACGTTAAGTCACAGCGCATGTTGTAACAACAACACTGCAGGCTACAGCGAGCGAACAAATATTAGCATTAGCACCAAGTTGGTGCCACCAACTGCCTTGCCCCGAAAGAGCAGAACAATGGAGTCAAATGAGGTCAAAACTGAGGATGCTCCTCCTGGATACAGGTCATCTGTCTGGCAGTATTTTGGCTTTCCGGTTAAAAAAGACAATAACGGCAACAGAGTAACGGAAAAGACCAAGACTGTGTGTAAGCTATGCTATGCTGTCATTCCGTACACCACCTCCAACACAACAAACATGAACCACCACCTTCAACGTTACCATAAAAATGTGAAGACGGCCTTGGCGAAAACAAGCCTACCGAAAGGACAGCTGACCATGAAACAAGCACTGACACCAACTCTACCTCCGTCAAGTCCACGTGCAAAGCAGATAACCCGGCTCATTGGTGAGTTCATAGCGGACTACATGGCTCCATTTAACATAGAAGCGAACAGAAAATTCATCCAAATGTTCAAGGTGCTGGAGCCCAAGTTTAAGATGCCATGCCGGGGACATTTTTCAGAGAAGGTAATCCCGGAAATTTACAATGAAACGAAACAAAGCGTGAAAGAGTGTCTAAAAAATGCCGACCGCGTCGCTCTGACCACCGACAGCTGGACCTCGCGTGCAACACAGAGTTATGTCACCATTACGGCACAAGTCATCATCGAAGAATAGGAGAGTAAAAGCTTTGTGTTGCAAACTCGTGAGCTAAGTGAAAGTCATACTGGTGTTAACATAGCTCAAGTGTTGAGAAATTCACTGAGTGAGTGGGAGCTAACAAGGCCACACACAACCATTGCTTGTGTCACAGACAACGCGAGCAACATGGACATTGCTGTGAGAGAGAGCGGTCTCCACCCTCACATCAAGTGCTTGGCGCATGTTGTGAATCTGGCCAGTAAGAGAGGCTTGGCTGTATCCCGCGTTGCGCGCCTTCTTGGTCGTGTGCGAAGAATAACTACATTTTTTCACAAGAGCACCACGGCCACCGCAGTCCTGACCAACAAGCAAACCCAGTTGTAACTGCCTCGGCATAAACTCATCACCGATGTCCAGACCAGGTGGAACAGCACGTAGGAAATGCTGGCGCGCTACCTGGAGCAGCAAGCAGCTGTCTCAGCAGCGTTGAGCTGCCCAGAAATCCGAAGGAATGCGAGAGAAATCGACACTCTGGATCACACTGATATATCAGATGTAGAAGACATAGTGAAACTGCTTAAGCCACTGAAGACAGCCACAACTGTTGTCTGTGATGAAAAAGAGCCCACTGTTTCACTGATAATGCCACTGAAGTACATGATCGAGCAAAGCATGTCACCAAACGAAAATGACACACAGACCATCGCCAACATGAAATCTTACTCGACATCTCGGACCGATGCACCGGGGACTGTAATGATGTGCTGCAGGAGTGCACAGCGCTTGACCCACGATTCAGAAGCCTGTCCCATCTGAATGATGAACAACGTGAGTCCATCTATGCCCGAATATGTGAAAAAGCTTCAGCACTTCATGAGCAGCGCAACCAGGTAGGCTAACTTTTATTGGGGAAAAAGAGGTTTCCTGCTGCATGTGTGTAACTGTATGTATGTGCAGGCCAGAGTCTGAAAACTTAGTTCTCATGTTTTTTTATTAGTCCATCAGAGAGAGAGTGAATGAGAGTGAAGGACAGAAATGTTTAACTAGTTTTTCTATTTTATTTATTTTCAGACCAGTTACACTGATGAAAGAACCACTAGGGCCAGTGCTTCAACATCAGAGGCAGCAGCAGAGCAGGCCAGGGTCATGGTTGAGGCAGCACAGGGAGCAGAGCAGAGCCAGGAAGAGCCAGTAGAAGGAGAAAGGCAGATGCAGGATGCAACACAGCCTCCCCCACCAAAGAAGACAGCGTTGGAAGATCTCCTTGGGAGCTCCTACACTACTGTTGAGACAGTGCAGACCAGCAGAGGGATTGAAATGGAGATACTCTCCTACAGGAGTGGGATTCCCATCCCACTCAACAGAAGTCCACTTGAGTGGTGGAAAGTTAATGCTTATGCTTACCCCATACTTGCCTCCCTTGCCAAAGCCTACCTTTGCATTCCTGCTACATCAGTGCCCAGTGAGCGTCTTTTCCACAGCAGGAGACATTGTGTCTGCTCAGAGATCACTGATTACACCAGAACATGTTGATATGTTAGTTTTTTTGAAGAAGAACCAGTCCTGAGATAAGACAACCAAGGCCTACAGCAGCACTAAGGGTGTTCCTGTTTGTGTTTGGCCTGTTAGGCCTTGTGTTTCCCTGTGTGCAACTGGAAAAAAAATAAACAAGTTGTTATTATACAGTAATATTTTTTTTCTTTTTTTTCTTATCTGATATCGTATCGTGACGTATCGTTTCGTGCCTCAGACATATCGAGGTGCATCGTATCGTGAGTTTAGGTAGATCGTCCCATTCCTAGTTTGTACTGTATTGTATAATAAATAGTTTTATATTTGACGTGTTTGATTAGAAACTATAAATGTTTACTAAATATATTTGTATATGTCATAACCTGCCTTCATTTTATTTCTTAAGTGTAAAATGCCTCTACTGTGGATTTAGTTCTGTGTTATAATCCAACCCCTCCTCTTTAATCCGGGCTTGGGACCGGCAGAAGTGACCCAAAAGGGAAACTCTGGCAGAGTTAGTTGGATTTTTTTTTTTTTTTGGTGCTGGACGAGAAGCTCGTCCATTTGACCTTTTCTGTCAGCTGTTATCTTTTTAAGGCGTAACAGATTTAGGTGTTACACCTCTGAGCCAGAATCTTCTCCAGAACAGAGTGAATGCTGCCCAGAAACAAGCTGTTTCCTCTCTTACTGAAATGCACTCTGTCTGGGAGAAAAAGGGTGTTGTTGAAGAACCTGAGCTCAGGATGCTCGATGACCAGGCCCCCAAAGCTCCTAACGGCCCTCCTCAGTAAAGAATTAACCTGTTTTCTGTTGCTGTTAATTCTTCCTGGTCGCCCGTATCGCCACGACTGCCGTTCGTTGATGGCGGAAAAGGCTATTCTCATTTCCGGAAAGTCCTTATGGAGGTGGGACAAATCCTTTTGGATCTGAGAAGCCAGTTCCACCGGGGAAACGAGACCCAGATCGTTTCCTCCGGCGTGGACGACCAGAATATCTGGAGGACCATGTGTGGGAGCCTCGGAGTAAAACCTGGGAAGGACACCGCCCCAGCGCATGCCTCCTTTGCCAAACCATTGGACCTTAGCTCTGAGTCCAAAGTTTGTCCCAAACTGCCGTTGAGCCGCCTCTTCACCCCGTCTGATGTAACTGGATCCAATAATCCAGATTACTGGAGTTCGAGGCTGCTCAGACTTGATGGTAGATGCAGTTTTTGGGGGTTCGGAGACATTTTTGGGTCCTGAATCCGTCCCTTTCCTACGACCTTTGAGACGGATCATAGTGGGACGTTTCTGCTGAGGTGTGCCTTCTGACAGCCGCAGCCTTTTAGCAGCGCTGGGGAAGTCAGAGTTCTCGTGACCTCCGTCACTCAAACGCTTTCTTTTCCCCAACAGCTGAATGCGAGGAGTATCCTGGAGTTCGACAGAGGACGTCTGTCTTTTCTCCACTACGGAAATTCCTCGGTACCTTGCCAGCGTTTTATATCTTTGGTCTTGTCGATTAGCCCGTAAAACAGAGGAGTTTTTGCTGGAGATGGATGTTAAACCTCCACTGGTGTCCACAGACGCGGCTGTCTTGAAAAGGACACTTGGTTCCTCAAAGGGCTGAATCTGACGAGCCTTGTCAGGTTTTGATGCAGACAGAAACAGGTTTTGTGTTTCTGCGAAGCTAGTTCCTCTGTAGCTAGCCAGAAGTTCATGTCTGCGTCGTTTGTGAAGCGACTGTAGCTCAGAGGACCTTAGCCCTGACTGGAAAGCTGGTTGGCTGTTTGACAGAACAAAGACCATTTTGCACTCTAGGATTTCTGAGCAGTGAATAATTTAGCTATAAATATTCACCAAATGCACCAGATTTCTCTGAAGGAAGCTGTTAAAAGATGTTGTTTACACAAAACCAACAAGTTTTCTGAGAGCAACAATCCGTCCAACCACCTTCTTCAAAGCAAGTCTGATACTGACTGACCACTGACTGCAGACCTTTATGTATATGTCCATGCTGCCAGCGTCAGTCATAAAGGCTTTGTGACGTCATCACGCCACCTGCGCTTCCGTGCGTGCAGACGATTACAATTGTACTGCTGCGCATGCGTCAACGCTGTGGCCGTCTTGTGTGTCGGGTTTCTGTCTCCAGAGGGTCCGGTCCGGTCAGGGCTGGACTGGGACAAAAATTCAGCCCGGGCATTTTGACTGGAGACCGGCCCATCACCTGTTTTTTTTGGAAAAGACATTAAGCCTTACGCTGTTTCTGACACACACCAACGTACACTTTCTTATTGGTAGTATTTATGTATCAATCTAATAAACGTAAACCTACACCATCCTTCCTATCCTGGTATTCTAAAAAGTAGGGTTGGGGGTAACTGATTATTTTTAAAATGATTATTCTGACGATTATTTTATTGAATAGTCGACTATTCTAATGACTATTTAGATGATTAATCTAGTGATTACTTTTCTATTGCACAATTAATAAAAACCAAAAAATTCTCAAATAAATTCCTCCAAAAAATTGATAAGTTGTTACTGTAAGAGAATAAACACTACAGGCCTTCCATTTTGTATAACACTGCTTTTATTGTGTTGCGGTTGTTTATGTTCTGGTGATGTGTAGAACTTGGGAGTGCAGGCTGCTGCCTGAGAGGTGGTTGGAGACGGAGTGTCTCCATGCTGCTTTGATTTGTTCACTTATGTGCATGAGGCGAGTGGTGTTACGACCCTTCCTGGGGAGTCACGTGTTTCTCCTATTTTAACTGTAAATCCTTCATGCTGTTATATTTATAACAAGAAACAGATATTCGGACAGAATATTTTCATGTTTATTCGAATATGATTGTGGAACACACCCAGCATCATAATAAATGAAGTAATATTTATGCCAATTTAAGCCTTTATGGGTGACCAGGACTCTGTGATCAATTTTTGGCAAGGGAAATTATCATTTGTTGCCATTTTTTAGGTGTTTATGAATGTGGAAGACACCCAGCATCCTGTGATGGCACTAATAACATCAAGAGATAATAAATAAGGTAATATTTAGGTCAATTTAACCCTTTACACGTGACCAGGACACTGTAATCAATTTTTGGCAAGGGAAATGATCATTTGTTGCCATTTTTGAAGTGTTTATGAATGTGAAAGACACCCAGCGTCCTGTGATGGCACTAATAACATCAAGAGATAATAAATAAAGTAATATTTAGGTAAATGTAACCCTTTACACGTGACCAGGACACTGTAATCAATTTTTGGCAAGGGAAATTATCTTCTTTTTTTTTTCTTTTTTTGCCATTTTTGGGGTGTTTTTGATGATACAGTAGGCAGTATGAGTACAGTAACATCAACAGATAATACATAAAACCCTTATTTGGTCAATTTTAGCCTCCATGAAAATCTTAGCGATTCAATCACTTTTTGGCAAGTAAAATGCCATTTTAGTTGTCTACAATTAAATCATCAATAAAGAATTTAAAGATATTTTGAGGCATTTCTTATAGGTAAACGGGAGGGTGTAGTCTATTTGGCAAGTGACAATCTTAATTTTATGTGCTGAAGTGCTTTTATCTTGTTACTTTTAAATAGAGCAACGTAATGTATAGATAGCAACCTACACAGTGTCATTAAAGCCAAAGCTTGATCATTTTAAATACTTTTTTTCAAGTAAAAATGTGCCCCAAACTAGTTAACTGTGGCTCCATGTCAAGTGGACTAAAGAAAGGAAGGGGGAAAAATTAAATCGTTGGAGAATTGTTTATTTCCATTTATACAACGTTTACATTCAATACAGGGTGCCATTTTACATTGTTTATTTATTTTTTTAGTATCAAGGCTGTAACATAAAGAAAGCCAGTTCTTACCACAAAGTTTGTGGCACAAACCATCTTTCAATCGCAAATATTGCAAAAAGGATTAATATATCCTCATTGTGAACGTTTAAGACAAATAGCAACACTTAAAACAACTTCCGAACTGGAAAAACTAATGTGGCAAGGTGCAGAAAGGAGTGCCCGGGCGGGATTCGATCCCCAGACTCCCGGGCGAGAGTCATACGCTCTAACCAGTCAGTCAAAGAGGCATCTCCTTAGCCCAGTAGCCAGGGCGCATCATCAATCGGGACATTGTGACAGGACGCTCACGTAGCTACATCTTCCTCCCTCTTTCCACAAGCACGTCCTCGTGCTCCCGCGCAGGGTGCCACAAACACTGCACACTAATATCCGCGATAAACATCTGTTTAAGTACCGGAAGAGGTTATCTTTGCTTTCTGAATGTCCATATTGCTAGATATGCCGAGTTTTAGGGCGAAATCCTGGGGAATTTTGTCTAGAAATGCAATTACCTAACCGTGCGCGATCCCGCGGTGGCTAATCATTTTTTGGCAGCGAGTCAATTTATGGCACAACACCGGCTCGGGTTTCTCCTCCTCCTCCCTCTTTTCTTCTCCAACCTGTCGCTGGGCTGAGGCTCCATCACTTCCTAAATTGATTTTACTTGAACCTTCACTACCAAACAACTGTGAGATTTTAACACATGTGCCAGCATCAGCCTGAAGGGCCAGTTTCTTTTTTAGTCGAATTTTCTCCGCTCCTCCTTTCCGTTTTTTGTTCTCCATTTTGTAAAGCTCGTCTGTCTGTTTACTGAGATTCACAAACAACTGGCGGGTGCATCAGACCTCTGGCTATTGGTCCAGCCCAGAGTGTATTATTACCAATTGGCCAATCCACCAACTTTTACGAGGCGTCGCGTGGGGCGGCGCGGGCAAGTTGTCCGCAACAACTAGAGGCCAGGAAAAAAAAAAAAAGACACCGGCCCATAAAAGATGAAAGGGTCGGCCCAGCGGGCAGTTGCCCGCTATGCCCTATGGTCAGTCCAGCGCTGTTCATGTTGCTGTATGTATATTTGTGACCCAGCAAATGTGATCACTTTTCTCTGTTAACCCATAATAAAGACATTAAAGAACCAAACTTCATGAATGTTTTTTGTGACAAAGAAGTATCTGTTCCAATCACTCTATCAGAGAAAAATCAGAGTTTTAGAAATAACGGGACACTCAGTAGAGCCATTATATTATATTTTTTACAAGTGTATGTAAACTTCTGACCACAACTGTAGGTGTTTGGTTGGAAGTGTGAACATGGAGTTGTACTGGACAAGACAGCACAGCTTCAAATTTATGAGCCGAGGACTTGATTGTCCTTTGTTTACATAAGAATGATGATGCACATTAAGGAAAGCAGCGCAAACATTTCTTTCATATGCAAAGTACTTGTATTTTGGAATGGATAATTTATTATTTACAATTAGTGTCATTGTTCTCTATGTCACTTTTTTACTCATATCTGTCAAGTACTTGTATGTGTGTGAGGGAGGCCTATATGCGGGTCTTTGTTTTGTAAGTCTTAACACTGAGGTGTACTCTACACCACAGCATGACTGAAATGTTGTGAGACTATTACTTTACTCTGTCTACATCATCTGTTTACATAAGCATGATGATGGATATACTGACTGTCCCACAAACTAGGTACAGGTCTAGAGGTGACCGGGCTTTCTCGGTCTTGGCTCCTTCTCTCTGGAATGAGCTTCCACTTGATATTAAACTGTCACCGTCGCTGCATGTTTTTAAGAGTCGTTCGAAAACTCATTTTTATCGTTTAGCTTTTATGTGACTTGTATGCTTTTATGCTCCCTGTTTACATTTTGTATGGTGCTTTTATGTCTGTATGTTGTTTTTATCTCTTTTTTATTCTATCTGTGTTTTTACTGTATTTTATGTTCAGCGCCTTGGGCTCCTGCAAAGGCAGTGGAAGGTGCTGTACAAATAAAGATTGATTGATGATGCACATTATGGAAAACAGTTTTCACTTTTGATTCATAAGCAACGTATTACTATTTTGGGAGAGTTGAGTTTGTATTTTAAATCTTTTTCATTGTTCAGTCAACTATTTGTGTGTGTGTGTGTGTGTGTGTGTGTGTGTGTGTGTGTGTGTGTGGTACATTTTAGTGTATGGTGCCTTTTCAGTTGACATATTTGATTTGTGATTTGTTTTTGGAGAAGCAGAGATGAGCAGGTGCATTGTTTTGATCAAATTATTTAACCTCGTAAAAACGTTCATATGCAAAGGACCAAGTGTTAATGATCCAAAAATAAAAACTTTGACTGTTACATTTTGAAAGTATTGATAAAGAGTACTAGGAAATTGGTTATCAGCAGGGGCCATTTGTGTGTCACTACAGTTTACAGTAAAATAAATGAAAAATCAGAGATGTATTTTTTTCACAAACGTGCTTGTTGGAGTATGTAGAGCCGGTTACTGTTGACCAGCAGGCATGATTTTGTGACAACAACTTTTACAGTGTAGGAGCTACAAACATTTCAATGATTTAAAAATTCAACAAAAATCAGACAAGTATGTTTTCTAAAAAGTAAATGCTGTAAATGCACAGTTAGAGATTATTTTTTAAATATTCTGCAGAAAAAATACCGAGGTCCAGACCTCAATGTCCTCAATGGTAGATACAGCCATGGTGGTGTCTAGTAGTGGGTAAATGTTTTTTTTTTTTTTTTTTTTTTTTTTAACGTGTCCTGTCTGGCTGTGAAGCAAGCAGAATTGATGTCTGAATGCTGGTAACAAGCCTTACAGTTTTACTCTCAGGTGGAGCATCAGAGCATCTGCTTTTAATGTCTCAGGTGGAGCATCAAAGAGTCTGCCCCTAATGTCGCACCCGATATCCAAAACTCCATTGTTACTGTTCTTGAATGCCCTGCAATCTCGACCAGACACGGAGACAGAGGCGAAAGAGAAAGGAAAAGAGAAAAGGCGGGGAGAGAGGGGGTTAGGTGGGGGGGGGATTCAACAAAAACAAACAATAATGAACAAGAGTCTGCTTCCAGACCTGCAAAATGAGACGAGAAAAAAGCAAAACATAACAAAAAAATGGGACACAACACCAACACAACAAAATCAAGCCATCACTGCGTCAACCCGACGAAGAAACACACAATCAATCATTGTTCAACTAAACAGTCACACGATAATATACCACAGTGCATCGAGTGCCCACCACAGTCTCAAGACATGCGCTGAACGTGCCCAAGCCCACACCCATGAGAGCACCATGTGAGCACCCGTGTGCGCACACGCGCTTGTCCATGCAAGGTCTATCTATAGGAGCGTCCAACAGAGAGTGCGAGGGACCACAGATCCGCCCCCCAAAGACGCGCAGGAGACGGGGGGGAGCTCCAAGTCCCAGAGATCCAGGCGCCGCCCCAGAACACAGGAACCCCAAGGAGCCCGCAACCAGAAAGGCCCCCGCCCCCCTCGAGAGGCACAGAGGACCGCCCCGGGGGGCCACAACCAGCAGCCGGCAGAGCCCCGGGAGACACCAGCGGCAAGTCCCCAGGCCCGCCCGCAGCCTCCCACCCCCCAGCCGGCCGAGCCCGGGACCCAGCGACCCGGGACCCAGGGGCGACCACCCCCGCCGGGGACCCAGCAGAGCCCAGGGACCCAGACCCCCCCAGGCCGCCACCGGGACTGACCAGGCAGATGCCAAAAATCCCAAACTCCCTGACCCGGGAGCCACGAACACTCAGGCAGACCAAGGCAACACACCCCCACCAGGCGTGACAGGGGGGAGGGGAGACGAAGATCTACATCATCAAAGGAGGTCCCAGGAGAAGGGAGGAGTCAAAGGCCCCACCTGACATATACAGTCATACACAAACACAGTCACACACTCCCTCCCTCATGCTCACACATGCACATACAACCAAAGACTTACAAAAATACACGCCGGACACCCATTCATGCTCCCCATACACACCCTATTCACTCTGGTCCCGGTAATGCTGCACATGGGGTACAACCACCACCGGTTACCAGAGTTTGACCCTTTCTGCTGGGGTGCTGATGAGCAGGCTCCCCCGCCCACCGCCGAGCACAGCAACCCACCACCCCAGACCCCAACCAGACGGCCAGATCTCCCTCCTAGTCTCCAGCCCCAGGCAGCCAAGCAACAACAGAGGTGTGCTAAGACCCCCTGGTCTCCCTCCACCTGCTCCAACATAGTGTTGTGTGTTAATGAGGTGTATTCTATTGCTGTGGTGAGCGGGCAGTGCGGGCATTTTCTGGCCTATGCCAGCTGATGCCACTGCACCACCCTACTTGCACCCACAGCCCTTGGTGTCTAAATGCAGTTTAAAATTCGAAGTGGGCACCGGCACTCGGGAGGAGGCTGAGAACTCCCCCTGCCAAGTGCCGTTGAATGCACATTATGGAAAACAGTTTTCACTTTTGATTCATAAGCAACGTATTACTATTTTGGGAGAGTTGAGTTTGTATTTTAAATCTTTTTCATTGTTCAGTCAACTATTTGTGTGTGTGTGTGTGTGTGTGTAGTACATTTTAGTGTATGGTGCCTTTTCAGTTGACATATTTGATTTGTGATTTGTTTTTGGAGAAGCAGAGATGAGCAGGTGCATTGTTTTGATCAAATTATTTAACCTCGTAAAAACGTTCATATGCAAATGACCAAGTGTTAATGATCCAAAAATAAAAACTTTGACTGTTACATTTTGAAAGTATTGATAAAGAGTACTAGGAAATTGGTTATCAGCAGGGGCCATTTGTGTGTCACTACAGTTTACAGTAAAATAAATGAAAAATCAGAGATGTATTTTTTTCACAAACGTGCTTGTTGGAGTATGTAGAGCCGGTTACTGTTGACCAGCAGGCATGATTTTGTGACAACAACTTTTACAGTGTAGGAGCTACAAACATTTCAATGATTTAAAAATTCAACAAAAATCAGACAAGTATGTTTTCTAAAAAGTAAATGCTGTAAATGCACAGTTAGAGATTATTTTTTAAATATTCTGCAGAAAAAATACCGAGGTCCAGACCTCAATGTCCTCAATGGTAGATACAGCCATGGTGGTGTCTAGTAGTGGGTAAATGTTTTGTTTTTACTCACGCAGCTCTACACAGATTTCCATGGGATCAGAAATCAAAACCTGCAACACTCCTTTTCTTGACTGGACCTGTAGGGTACAGGGTAGGGTACAGGGTCCTAACAGCCCGTACCCTCTGGGGGGTACTTCAGGAGTATGGGGTACCAGGCCCTCTGATACAGGCTGTTAGGACCCTGTACGACTGGTGTCAGAGCTCGGTCCGCATTGCCGGCAGTTAGTCGAGCTCATTTCTGGTGAGAGCTGGCTGCCCTGATGCAACTGGGTTTGTACTAGGGATGTGACAAAATACCGTTTGGCGAAAACTCGCGATACAAAATGTGACGAAATGCATCGAGGTAAAAAATATGGACCACGAAATTAGGCTAGGCGGAACTGCTGCATGATTTGTGTAGTAGTAGGGCAGGCCTACAGTCTATGGTGACAGGCTGATAGCACCATCTCTGCTGATAAAGCAGGGTAACACTTAACAAAAAAAAAAAAAAAAAAAAAAAAACGGTGCAGTGCGTCGTGACGTTAAGTCACAGCGCATGTTGTAACAACAACACTGCAGGCTACAGCGATCGAACAAATATTAGCATTAGCACCAAGTTGGTGCCACCAACTGCCTTGCCCCGAAAGAGCAGAACAATGGAGTCAAATGAGGTCAAAACTGAGGATGCTCCTCCTGGATACAGGTCATCTGTCTGGCAGTATTTTGGCTTTCCGGTTAAAAAAGACAATAACGGCAACAGAATAACGGAAAAGACCAAGACTGTGTGTAAGCTATGCTATGCTGTCATTCTGTACACCACCTCCAACACAACAAACATGAACCACCACCTTCAACGTTACCATTGTTGGGGTTATTAGGAGTGAACAATTAGTAAGCTTCAACTTACTTTTGGATTCTTCAATAAATTCTGTAAATATGTAAATATTTACTGATTTATTAATTAATTAAGATATTCTTAGATATACGGGGCACCATTCCCCTTTAACCGGGGAAAAATTGAATCCAAAACTCTTATCAGTCTTTCTTGAAGTTCGTAGAATCCTTGGAGCAGAGACTTCTCTTCGACACAACAAAGCTACTGGAGACGAAAATCTGAATTTTATAACGTTTAATTAACAATTTGTCAAATGAATAGACAGTGGCATAAATGAATAATAACCATGTGATATAATAAAAGGATGTATATTCAAAATAATGTTCAAGGTGTTTTGTGTGTATGTATGTGTGTGTGTGTTTCTAAAATGGAGTCTGTATGCAAGATGGCTGACCCCTTTGTCTGGCTAAAGTGTGAGTGGCAACTTGCACTTTAACTTCCAAGGCACTTAGAATCATCAGTAACTTAACCTTAAATTCACTCAAAACATTTCAAAGGATCATGAAACAACACAAAGGATTAATCACGAATAATATCTTTTAGTTTAACCACGTGGCCAAGCAGAAAACATTTAAAGATACCAAACAATGATCAATAAGCAGTTTATTTATTCAAAATGACCCGAAGGACGAATTGGGAGCGAAAGAGGAAAACACGAAGCTACTTTTTAAGCAATAGCGCGGTTTTATTGCTTATTCTGGACTATAGAGGAAACGGGAGAAGAAAAGGAGAGAGAAAAAATGAGTTTTCTGATCACCAGAAGAGCAGCAAGGCGTCCCCCGCTGTTATGATTTGACGGTTCTCCGTTTTTCTCCACAGTTTTCAGCGTCATCCGTCGGTTTGATGCTTTCTCCGTTGTTTGGCTCCACGAGTGTTTCTCCACGGGCTGGACACAAAGAGAACGAAGTTTCTTTTGTGCTGAGTTTGACAACTTACAGCGTCTCTGAGAGCTGGATGGAGCTCCGCTCGTTCCCAGTCAGGTCCGATGATGGTGGAGTGGTTTCCAGCGGTTGCGTGGCTCAACTTGGGCACTTAGAGCTTCCGCGTGCTCAAGTTGTCGGAGCGTTCGACAAGCGTGTCCTTACCGCCAGGTATCCTGGGCAAAAGAACGAGGTTTCTTTGTCTCTGCTGAAGATTTATGGTCTTAGTTCGCGGGAAAAGCTCCACGGCTTCCCGCACATGCGCAGAACGTGTTTCTGGTACTAGGCAGTGACATCACCCAATGCTTCCGTGTGCAAAGCATCATGGGAAATGAAGTTTCTTGGCACTGATGTGATTATTTGCTTTTCAGAGCAATTTAAGCACAGTCATTTTGGAGAAAATCACTGCATAGTAATTTCCTCATGAGGTCAGACCCTCAACATTCCCCCTTTTGGTTTCGGGGATCGCGCCCAAAGCTCGATCGTCGGAAGCACAGATGGGTTTGTTCCTCATGAACGTAGGTCGACTTGATCGTCGGAAGCACAGGTGGGTTTGTCCCTTAGGACGTTGGTCTCCTTGGACGCCTTTGTCTTTGGTCTTTGTCTTGGATCCTGGCGCCTTTGGTCTTTGATCCTGGTCAGGCACAAAGAGGATAGGAAACGGGATAGTCCCCAACGCGCATAACGAGAAGAAGCCACTCACGCAGGTGGTACGCAATGATGATGTCATCCATGCGAGAGGTAGTAGTGTAGAAGGAGGAAGGTCGGTGGGCGGTTAACTCCACGAGGGGACACAAAGGCATCTCACCGCCGGCCATACAGTTCAGTTTATGGATCACGCGGTGATGTACGAGGTCCATAGTTCGCAAACGCGCATTGACCTATGTGGTCCCAAGATTCCCCCCTTTTTTGGTCCAAAGGGTGGATCAGGACAGTCTTTGGGCTAAAACAAGGACCATAAAACTAAGAGGTACTACAATGTGCTGGTGCGTCAGACAGAGTCATTGACAGACTGAGCTGGGCCGGCACATAACCACTAGTTATTATGTGACCAAGTACGAAACAAAAATACAGAAAACCCCAAAAAAAACATATAACATCCAAGAAAATTCATAGCAACCTTGAGTCTCATAAAATACATTCTTAGGTCATACATTCAGTGTGTAGCTTATAAAGAATGTGACATAATGCAACACTCAGATAAAAAATGTGAGGTAGACTAAAGTGAGAACTACTCTTAGGGTTACAGAATAACAAAGAAAATGTTGCTCACCCCCTTTAGACAGGTGTGGTACATTCGCGCTTGGAGTCTACCCGAACGCGGTCACGAGGCACACCGTAGGTGAGCAAGTGCATCTTATCTTGGAGTTTATTAACACGCCTGTAGGCGGAATAAGCTATCACGGCCGTGATGAGCCATCCCATCCCCAGGGCGACCAATGTGCAGATTAAAGTCGTATAATCTGTGTCAATGTAGCGTCTTGGGCGTCAAAGTAAGTTCACGTGGGTTTTGTGTGAACTTAACAAATTTGGTTCCTTCAATCAGTAATTGTTGGTCAATTTCTAAATCGAAGGCAAAGTTATAACCCTGGAAAGCGTCCATGATCTCAATCTCTGAGTCATGCTGTTCGAGGTTGAGGTGATGGAGTGTCAGGTTTCTAGTTCAAAGTGGAAATGCCTACCGTCCTTTCAAATACCAATGTTCAGCATCGACCTAAACCTATAGATGTGAGGTGTCACAATTATGGGAACGTTTAACAGGAAACCGAGTTCTAATTTTTTTTCATCGTGAATGGGCATTGCACTACTTAGGCTGTACGCTAGGTGGATTTGTGAAAGGTGCACAGTAGAGGGGTAGCAGCTGTCAAGCCAACTTTGAGCAGGTCCAGTGGTACCAAGTACGGGGAAATACGACTTTCAACCAAGCTGTCCAGCGTGGAACTTACTTTCCTGAGCAGGTCCTACATCAAATCTCTCACCACTCGTGTGTACACAATATCCTGAGGTATGGTTTCAGACAAAGTCTTGATTGCACGTAGAGATTCATTAATCAGAGCCTAGTGTAGGTACCAGAGTACTCTGTAAGGTTTTAGTAGGTACATCCTGTTAGTGGTCTAGGAAGGAGTTTCTCTTGGTTAGTGAAAGTGACGGCGGGGGGGGGGGGGGGGGGGGGGGGCTGGTTCTTTGTCGGTTAGTACATGTTAGTGGGTTAAACGTGCACTTTCCCCCCCTTTCCATTTCCATGCATAGAACTATGTGGAGACTACGTCTACCTCCTGCGGGGAGTCTGGTCTCTGTACCCGCGGGGATGGTTTGACGTAGGGTTTGATTTGGTTTGCATGCACCCATTTGTAGACAGGCTCCTGTCTCGCTTTGGTGATGCGTAACCTGTATGCAACTGGAGAGAGTTTTGCCACGATCTCAAATGGTCCTGACCAGCAGGGCAGGAACTTCTTAGCTTTGCGTGCCGGTTGGGCGAACCGAAAGTAGAATACTTTGTCACCCACCTCGTATTCGCGGCTGGTTGTCTTTTGGTCGTAGTAGGCTTTAGCGCCTTCTACGTTGGTCTCCAGTTTCTTCTGAGCGTGCGCGAACGTAGCTCTGAGGTGTGTTTTCAAGTCTGCCACATACTGATGAGCGGTATAAGCAGTGGCAACACTGACATCCTCTGGGTGATACAGGAGGTGCAGTGGTAGAGTCATCAGTCTGCCGGTCATCATCTCAAAGGGCGTAACCCCCGTGGATCGCTGTGGAGTGGACCGTATGGCCATCAGGACCAGAGGGAGCTTGACGTCCCAGTGCTTCCCAGTGGAGCAGACGTACTTTTTGAGCATAGAGACGACCGTGCGGTTCATCCGTTCGACCTGTCCGGATGACTGTGGGTGATAGGGGAGGTGGAATCTCACTTCCACTCCCAGAAGTTCAAACAGGGACGTCATTACACTGGATGTGAAATGAGTTCCTCGGTCAGAGTCAATGCAGAGTGGAAGTCCCCATCGACTGAAAACGTGGTTAATCAGCAGTACAGCGGTTGTGACGGCTGTATCGTTTGGCGCTGGAAGGCACTCAACCCACTTTGTGAAACTGCAAGTTACAGTTAGCATATATTTGTTTCCTCTTGCCG
Organism: Nothobranchius furzeri; assembly: GCF_043380555.1. Lineage (NCBI taxonomy): Eukaryota > Metazoa > Chordata > Actinopteri > Cyprinodontiformes > Nothobranchiidae > Nothobranchius > Nothobranchius furzeri. The sequence continues at coordinate 442,009 of NW_027223063.1, forward strand.
ATTTGGGAACCGGTCCAACCCAGTCGATCTGCAGGTGGGACCAAGGGAAGGTTATTCCCCTGCGTTGCAGTGGTGCTCTAGCAAGCGGCTGGGAGGGTTGAAACTGGGCACAGATGAGGCAGCCTTGGACATAGCTGTGTACGTCCTTGGACATCGACGGCCAATATGCTACTTCTGTCAGTGACGCGAGGGTAGCTTTTGCTCCGCGGTGACCTCCAACCGGAGTGTCGTGGGCGTAGGCAAGCATCACTCCTCTGTGGTCGAGTGGAACAACCCAGCGAGGCGGGCGGTGATCATCACGCATGTAAACTAACAAATCGTTTTGTAGTTTCAGGTGCGTGAGTTGACGATGCAGGTTTACCAAATCTTGGCTTGCACCAATAGGTGGTGATGGTTGTTTAGACATCGGGCCCTTTTGGAGAAGCTCGCGGATGAGCTTCAGGTCAGGATCTTGTTCCTGCATGGTGACTAGGTCCGCGTCATGTGGTTGTCTGCCTAGAAACACGGGTACCCCAATGTTCTGAGGTTCGTCTGCCTGTTTAGCATGGCGACGAGTAATCGCACAGACCTCGTGAACGGCCTTGGGAGGAAGCCACTCGTCTTTGAATTCCCAGCAGGTTCCCTGGTCAGCACCGAGCTTAGCAAGGCGGTCAGCTTCGTCATTACCATCTTTCTCCGGACCTATGGTCCTGGAGTGACCTTTGACCTTTTTCCAGTAGACCATTATGCCTTTCTCAGTGGTGAGCAGATCACACGCTAGGAATAACTCCGAGTGTTTCACGTCTCTGTTCCTGGCGTTTTTCATGTGATTCTCCTTCCACATGGGGAAGTGAGAGATGAAGCTGTGTCTAGCGTAGTTTGAATCAGAGCAAAGGACGATTTGAGTGATGTCCAAGGCTGCCGCCTGCTGGAGGGTTATCAACACTGCAGCAATTTCGGCGTACTGACTAGACTTTTGGCCCAACCGGTAGTGATTTGGTTGCTTAGTGTCACAGTCCACCCAAACGACTCCAACCCCGGCACGGAGCTGGCCTTCGTGAAGGTAGGCGCATCCGTCAGTGTAAACTTTCGGAAGCCCTTGGCAAACATTCTCATCAAAGTAGCGATGATTGGATGCGGTTGGGTAGACTGCGGCAGGTGTGTCCAGGGGGCCCATGACGGAGTCAGAGTCACTGTGCTGGCAGCCTGCTAGCCCTTGTCCTAGCGCTAGCTTGGTGTTCTGACCATACTTGACCTCAATGTTGTATCCTTGGAGCACCATCATCCACGTCGCAATGCGGCTGTTTGACACTCTTCCTTCGCGCAGACGCTGGCTGTTTAGGAAGGTGACAGGCTGATGACACGTTTCAATGATCACTTTCTGTCCACCGATGTAACTACGAAAGTGTTCGACGGCCCAGACTGTAGAGAGGAGAGCTCTCTCGCAGTCTGAGAACTGGAGTTCCACCTTGCTCAGAGGCTTGCTGGCGTATGCCACAACTCTCATGTCCTGATCGTGTTTCTGCTTCAAAGCAGCGCTCAGGCAGTGAGAGGAGAAAGTAGCCTCTATGTAGAACTCTTTATCCTTGTCTGGGTAAGCCAGACAGGGTGCGGACGCCAACTTCTGTTTTAGGAACTGGAAGGAGAGTTCTTGGGGTCTGTCCCACACGAAAGGTGTGTCGTTCCGAAGCAGCTCAGTGAGGGGCCTCGCTGTTTCAGCGTACTCCTCAATGAACTGCCTGGAGTAGTTGCAGACTCCGAGGAAGCTCCTGAGTTCAGTCAGATTAGCTGGGGCTTTGATGTCCTGAATGGCTCTAATGCGTCCCGCTTGGGGCTCGACTCCATTAGGGCCAACCAGCAGTCCAACATACTCCACTTTGGTTCGACACCACTGTCCCTTGAGAATCGCCAATTTAGCTCCGGCGTCAGCGAGCTGTTGCAGCACGTGACGGAGTTCGGCCAGGTGCTCCTCGAAGGTTCGACTCCTCATCAAGATGTCATCGACATATATGAGGTTCCCTCTAGAAGCAGCATCTGACATGGCTTTGTGGAGGAAGATGTTGAACTCTGCAGGTGAGTTAGAGTAGCCAAAGGGGCAGCGGTTCCAAGTATATTGGCGATTTCCAAAGGAGAAAGCCAGTTTATACTGGTCCGCCGGCTCAACCTTCATGGTCCAGAAGCCGTTGGCTACGTCAACCGTAGAGAAGAAACGAGCATCTCTGACTCTGGCTAGCTCCTGATCTAAATGGATCATAGGCCACCTGGAGAGAGGTACTTGTTTGTTCAGTGCACGATAGTCTATGGTGAGACGCCATTTCCCAGTCGGTTTCAGAACCGGCCAGATGGGAGAGTTGTAAGTGGAGTTACACTCTCTGATGATGTTTTTCTCCTTCAGCTGATCGAGGATCTCCTGGATCGACTCATAAGCAGCGAGGGGAATCTTGTACTGACGTACAAAAGTAGGAGGGGCATTTGGGTTCGTCGGAATGCGAACCGTATGCAGGTTTGTGAGTCCACAGTCCAGGGAGTCCCTGGATAAAACGGACTGAAACTCATAGAACAGGCTTCTAAGCTGTGCTCTCTGCTCCTCTGATTCCAGCGCATCCGCTTTGTCAAGCTGCTGGCTGACTTCGGCTTCAAAGCCATCATAAGGTTCAGAGGAGGAGGGTCTCTGGTGTTCCGGGCTTTCAACCGGTGACTCAGAGGGTTGAGTATTTATTGCAAAAACCGTTAGACACTGACCGCCGTCAGTATCTAAGGTTGCACTGCAAATGGGTTCCTCAGGAAGGGCTTCATGCCGCTTGATGGTAATCATTTGTGAGGGGAACGTACTGAATGTGTCTGCACCAACCTGTCTGTCATTCAAGAACAACGGAAGTTGTCCGATCACGGGGACTGAAAGTTCGAAGTCATGGAATGAGCTATCTATCAGCATGCCCAAGGGCTTTCCTTCCGGCATGTGGATAGGACTCCGGGTCGGATTTTCGACCAACAAGTAGGTAGAACGATTGTTCAGCTCCAAGAGTGGCGTGCCACAGACGGCTAAGTTGAGCTCCAAGAAGTGTGGTGATGGCTGGAAGAAGGCCTGTGTGCCTGTCAGCTTCTGATGCTTCATCAGAGTCAGACGAACAGGCACTCCTTTGACCAGTGGGGGCAGAACCGTGCTGGCCTCAACCACTGCACGGCAGGCCTGTGGAATGGTCTGACCGGACAGCAAGTGTTCAGGGCCTTCTGAGCCAGGCTCAGAGGATGGTGTGGTCCGGGCCCAAAGGACTTGATTGCAAGTGTCCAGCTGGGCACCGAGTCGAACCAGCAGATCTGCTCCAATGAGTGCAGGTGGATCAAGCTGTGGTATGATGCTGAATGTATGTGTGAGCTGTCTTGCTCCAAGTTGGATAGTCAGAGAGCAGACCTCTGGCGGTTTCAGGAGCCTCTGCGGCCAAGTAGGTGACAAGAGCCGATGGCTACGTGTCACACTGACCAGAAGGGGGTCCTTCTGACGCAGGTGTTCAAACGTCTGCTGGCTGATGGCTGACTTTTCAGACCAAAGAGCAAGGCGAGCATCTGAGATGTGGGTGCAGTTGATGGTAAGACCACCAACTATGTGTGGTGCATATGGCTGCAGGCTGACGTTCTTCAGCGAGCAGAGAAAAGATGAATGTGTGCGGAACGGAGTTCCAGGAGCGGTTTCATGCCTTTGCAGGCGGACATCGTCTGTGGGAGCTGTAGGGAGGGGCATGACCTTGGAACAAGGGTTTTGCTGCTCACTTATGCTGACTTCAAGAATGGAGGATGGTCGGCTGCTATCCGGGTTCCAGGGCTTAGGTGTGTCCACCTGGGCCCACAGTTGACCCTTCTGGCAGTCGATGAGGGGAGCTAGACGTTCAAGCAGGTCCTGACCAATGAGAAGTGGTTCAGTGTCTAGCTGGCAGACATAAAACGGGTGAACCAGAGTCATGTCTTGGAAGGTGATTTCCAGCCACGCCCGGTGAGTGATACACTCCCGGGTCTGGGTGTAGCTGGTGATTTTCAGGTCACAGGGTTCTACCTGGACTGGTTTCCCGAGCGACCGCATGGTGTCAGACACGCAATGGAACAGTGTGGAGCACATCAGGGTGATTTCTGAGCCGGTATCCAGCAGAGCATCAACCTGTATGCATCCACCTACGTTGGTGCTACAGTACAAACGGTGAGCATGATCATGGTTTGTTAAGTCACCAAGGAACTTCAGAAATTTAGTATCAGGTTTCTCTGGGGGGTAGATTTCAGGAGACTCCTGTGATCTACCAGTAGTGTTCCCCCAGCTGATCAGGTAGGTCCTGGCCACGCTGGGGGTTTGAGACACACCTAGTCATGCGGACGTTGGCTCTGGGTCTGGCTTCTTAGAAGAAGACTTTGGTGCAGGGGTCTCTTCTGCAGATCTCAGCTGTTCCTTCTGTTTAGCTAGGAACTGCTGAAACATCTCCTGGAGGTCGGCTTTGGTCAAGTACTCCTCTGCGGACTTGCGTTCGGGACTTACCTGTTGGCGGCGCTCCTTAAACCTTCCACTGTTCCAACCTACCTGCCGTTGGTTTTGGTTGGGCCACTTCCTGTCTGATTGTCCAGACCTAGGCGGCCGATTAGCACCCCCCTTCCCCTGTTGAGGAGATTGGGACTGCTCTCGCGGTTTAGCAGGTCTAGGTTTAGCAGATTTTGGCTTAGTGGGTGGAGCTTCTGTGCCTTCAAGCTCCAAACGCGGCTCGGTGTCGGGAGCTAGGTGCATGACGCGGTGATGTGCGTCAGGCTTTTGGGGCTTTCCGCCAGCTTCCCAAGCCTGTTGGGCGTATCTCCTAACCTCCTGAGTTGTCAGTTTTTTCATCCGACAATACATTGAGACTTCGGAGCGAACACACTCGTGCAGGTTGTGAATGAACAGGGATCTGAAGGCAGGGTCTTCCTTGAGCCCAGGACCGTTTCGACCTTGGAAATAAGCACTTTTTAGTCGGCGATAATACTCTCTGGGGGGTTCGTTTCTCCAGTGTTTGATGGAGAAGGCCCCCATTGTAGCTGACGCAGAGTCTGCATACGTGGCGTATTCATCCCTCAACGCTCGGCAGAGCGAGGAGTACCGATCTCGAATGTCAGGTGGTAGAGTTTCCATGAAACCGTGCACCGTTCTAGATGTGGTTTTCCAAATTAGCTTGAGCTTTTCCCTTGAAGAGGGTGCTGGAAGATCAAGCAGACAACGTTCTATCTCCCTGAGATAATCGTCGACATTGGATTCATTGGTGTTAGGATCAAAGCGTTCTATGTCTTTAGCTAGCGATTCAATTTGACGTACACGGAGCCCTGACTCACGGTACGGCGCGTCATCCTCTGACTCTGACCCACCGTCTGTCTCAGAGGGCGCTGGATATCGCTGGTGTGCTCTGGGCTCCCAATGTTGACTCCTGGGGCCCAAATTGGGGTCCGGCATGCTGTGGCGGGCTGCTGGTACGTCACGTGGGTGTCTTGGGAGGTCCTCCTCCCGGGGCACGTCTGCGTAGTGCAGCCTGCGTCTTTCAACTGGGGCATCTGCGTAATACGCTCTGTCCGGGTACGGACTGGCGTATGATGCTTTGTCCTGCAGCTGGTTATCAGCATGCCAAATACCGGAGTAGCTAGGATGGGTGGATGGTTGAGGTGCAGCTTGGGGTGCATAACCCCAATCGGCACCTTGCACCCTTCGTGGACTGGGGGAGCGGTCTAAATAGAGGTGCCGCTCGGCTGGTCGGCTTCTCACTAATTGAGAAGGCCGTGAAGATGAGGGTGGTGGTCCAACCTGGGGTTCGAGGGCGAACTGCCCTCGGCCCCTAGGTGGTCCTGAATGCCCTATAGTGTGTGTAGGGAACGGGGCCGCAGGTTGGGACAGATGAGCTTCATCTCTCCCCTGCGGCGTGCGTCCGTCCAGAGAGTCATGGTGTTTCCCCCCTTCCCACTGTCTGTTGTCATCAGCAGAGGGGGGCGGGGTCTTCTCCCCATCTTCCCCAGAATCGGTGCTGGTGTTGTCTTCCTCGATCGGCCTTCCATTTCGCTGTTTTTCAGCTAGCATACTCTGGAGGTTCATGATCTTCTGACCACGTTGGAGTCCTCTCTGATAGAGGATCAGGGCTAACTTAGCTAAGTGAACCTGGGTTGGTTTTGTACCATCCAGGTTTTCTATTTGGTCAATTACAGCTTCTAGCTCGTCGCTACGCTGTTCTTCAGTGAAATCCCTAGAAGGGTAGTCGGGTTCTCGAGCAACCGCGACCAGTTTGGACAATATTTGTCCAGAAAGTAGGCCAGGTTCACATTTGTGGGCCGCAGCGCCACCTGGTTGCTGGGAGTTGGTCAGTTCACTACTCTGTCCCTCCATTTTAACAACCGAACCAAAATAGCCTAGTAGAGCTTCTGCAGATAGCTCAAACTGCACCTTTTGGCAGCAAACTGCTAGCTTTGTAGCAGAAAAACACTAAATTAACCTTTGTGCGCACAGGTTTTAGCGTTTTAAGATTGCACGGAATGCCGTGACTGACGCTTAAAATACTATTCCTTTCAGTATTTTAGCAAAAGCTGGTGCGTTGCCGTAGCAACGTCTTACAACACTTGCAGTGTTAAATATGCTAGTTATTCCTTCAGAATATTAGCAAACAGGGTGTTATCAGTCTTTGAGTGAAGGTTTCAGTTAGTTATAATAGCCACTGTGAGTTAAAGTCGCTAAATTAGCAGTTAATTTTAGCCTAAAAGGGTTAGTCAGAATTACTTACACACTGCACCTTTATTGAAGAACTGAATTTTAACCTAAAAGGTTAACCAGAATTAATTACACGTTGCACCTTTAAGGAAAAACTGAATTTTAACCTAAAAGTCAACCAGAATTAATTTACACGTTGCACCTTTAAAGAAGCACTGAGTTACTGGTGAGAGTTCGATGCAGCTTCCTGCTCAGCGAAATCAGCACCACTCTGTTGCTGGTTCAAGGCTGAACAACTGATTATTTTTAATTCAAGCTCTTTGGATTTATTTGTTTGTTTGTGCCGGATAGAAATCTCTGTGTATCCAAGCCTCACGCGGGCTGCACCAATTAATGTTGGGGTTATTAGGAGCGAACAATTAGTAAGCTTCAACTTACTTTTGGATTCTTCAATAAATTCTGTAAATATGTAAATATTTACTGATTTATTAATTAATTAAGATATTCTTAGATATACGGGGCACCATTCCCCTTTAACCGGGGAAAAATTGAATCCAAAACTCTTATCAGTCTTTCTTGAAGTTCGTAGAATCCTTGGAGCAGAGACTTCTCTTCGACACAACAAAGCTACTGGAGACGAAAATCTGAATTTTATAACGTTTAATTAACAATTTGTCAAATGAATAGACAGTGGCATAAATGAATAATAACCATGTGATATAATAAAAGGATGTATATTCAAAATAATGTTCAAGGTGTTTTGTGTGTATGTATGTGTGTGTGTTTCTAAAATGGAGTCTGTATGCAAGATGGCTGACCCCTTTGTCTGGCTAAAGTGTGAGTGGCAACTTGCACTTTAACTTCCAAGGCACTTAGAATCATCAGTAACTTAACCTTAAATTCACTCAAAACATTTCAAAGGATCATGAAACAACACAAAGGATTAATCACGAATAATATCTTTTAGTTTAACCACGTGGCCAAGCAGAAAACATTTAAAGATACCAAACAATGATCAATAAGCAGTTTATTTATTCAAAATGACCCGAAGGACGAATTGGGAGCGAAAGAGGAAAACACGAAGCTACTTTTTAAGCAATAGCGCGGTTTTATTGCTTATTCTGGACTATAGAGGAAACGGGAGAAGAAAAGGAGAGAGAAAAAATGAGTTTTCTGATCACCAGAAGAGCAGCAAGGCGTCCCCCGCTGTTATGATTTGACGGTTCTCCGTTTTTCTCCACAGTTTTCAGCGTCATCCGTCGGTTTGATGCTTTCTCCGTTGTTTGGCTCCACGAGTGTTTCTCCACGGGCTGGACACAAAGAGAACGAAGTTTCTTTTGTGCTGAGTTTGACAACTTACAGCGTCTCTGAGAGCTGAATGGAGCTCCGCTCGTTCCCAGTCAGGTCCCGATGATGGTGGAGTGGTTTCCAGCGGTTGCGTGGCTCAACTTGGGCACTTAGAGCTTCCGCGTGCTCAAGTTGTCGGAGCGTTCGACAAGCGTGTCCTTACCGCCAGGTATCCTGGGCAAAAGAACGAGGTTTCTTTGTCTCTGCTGAAGATTTATGGTCTTAGTTCGCGGGAAAAGCTCCACGGCTTCCCGCACATGCGCAGAACGTGTTTCTGGTACTAGGCAGTGACATCACCCAATGCTTCCGTGTGCAAAGCATCATGGGAAATGAAGTTTCTTGGCGCTGATGTGATTATTTGCTTTTCAGAGCAATTTAAGCACAGTCATTTTGGAGAAAATCACTGCATAGTAATTTCCTCATGAGGTCAGACCCTCAACACCATAAAAATGTGAAGACGGCCTTGGCGAAAACAAGCCTACCGAAAGGACAGCTGACCATGAAACAAGCACTGACACCAACTCTACCTCCGTCAAGTCCACGTGCAAAACAGATAACCCGGCTCATTGGTGAGTTCATAGCGGACTACATGGCTCCATTTAACATAGTAGCGAACAGAAAATTCATCCAAATGTTCAAGGTGCTGGAGCCCAAGTTTAAGATGCCATGCCGGGGACATTTTTCAGAGAAGGTAATCCCGGAAATTTACAATGAAACGAAACAAAGCGTGAAAGAGTGTCTAAAAAATGCCGACCGCGTCGCTCTGACCACCGACAGCTGGACCTCGCGTGCAACACAGAGTTATGTCACCATTACGGCACAAGTCATCATCGAAAAATGGGAGAGTAAAAGCTTTGTGTTGCAAACTCGTGAGCTAAGTGAAAGTCATACTGGTGTTAACATAGCTCAAGTGTTGAGAAATTCACTGAGTGAGTGGGAGCTAACAAGGCCACACACAACCATTGCTTGTGTCACAGACAACGCGAGCAACATGGACATTGCTGTGAGAGAGAGCGGTCTCCACCCTCACATCAAGTGCTTGGCGCATGTTGTGAATCTGGCCAGTAAGAGAGGCTTGGCTGTATCCCGCGTTGCGCGCCTTCTTGGTCGTGTGTGAAGAATAACTACATTTTTTCACAAGAGCACCACGGCCACCGCAGTCCTGACCAACAAGCAAACCCAGTTGGAACTGCCTCGGCATAAACTCATCACCGATGTCCAGACCAGGTGGAACAGCACGTAGGAAATGCTGGCGCGCTACCTTGAGCAGCAAGCAGCTGTCTCAGCAGCGTTGAGCTGCCCAGAAATCCGAAGGAATGCGAGAGAAATCGACACTCTGGATCACACTGATATATCAGATGTAGAAGACATAGTGAAACTGCTTAAGCCACTGAAGACAGCCACAACTGTTGTCTGTGATGAAAAAGAGCCCACTGTTTCACTGATAATGCCACTGAAGTACATGATCGAGCAAAGCATGTCACCAAACGGAAATGACACACAGACCATCGCCAACATGAAAAGCGCCATCTTACTCGACATCTCGGACCGATGCACCGGGGACTGTAATGACGTGCTGCAGGAGTGCACAGCGCTTGACCCACGATTCAGAAGCCTGTCCCATCTGAATGATGAACAACGTGAGTCCATCTATGCCCGAATATGTGAAAAAGCTTCAGCACTTCATGAGCAGCACAACCAGGTAGGCTAACTTTTATTGGGGAAAAAGAGGTTTCCTGCTGCATGTGTGTAACTGTATGTATGTGCAGGCCAGAGTCTGAAAACTTATTTCTCATGTTTTTTTATTAGTCCATCAGAGAGAGAGTGAATGAGAGTGAAGGACAGAAATGTTTAACTAGTTTTTCTATTTTATTTATTTTCAGACCAGTTACACTGATGAAAGAACCACTAGGGCCAGTGCTTCAACATCAGAGGCAGCAGCAGAGCAGGCCAGGGTCATGGTTGAGGCAGCACAGGGAGCAGAGCAGAGCCAGGAAGAGCCAGTAGAAGGAGAAAGGCAGATGCAGGATGCAACACAGCCTCCCCCACCAAAGAAGACAGCGTTGGAAGATCTCCTTGGGAGCTCCTACACTACTGTTGAGACAGTGCAGACCAGCAGAGGGATTGAAATGGAGATACTCTCCTACAGGAGTGGGATTCCCATCCCACTCAACAGAAGTCCACTTGAGTGGTGGAAAGTTAATGCTTATGCTTACCCCATACTTGCCTCCCTTGCCAAAGCCTACCTTTGCATTCCTGCTACATCAGTGCCCAGTGAGCGTCTTTTCCACAGCAGGAGACATTGTGTCTGCTCAGAGATCACTGATTACACCAGAACATGTTGATATGTTAGTTTTTTTGAAGAAGAACCAGTCCTGAGATAAGATAACCAAGGCCTATAGCAGCACTAAGGGTGTTCCTGTTTGTGTTTGGCCTGTTAGGCCTTGTGTTTCCCTGTGTGCAACTGGAAAAAAAATAAACAAGTTGTTATTATACAGTAATATTTTTTCCTTTTTTTTTCTTATCTGATATCGTATCGTGACGTATCGTTTCGTGCCTCAGACATATCGAGGTGCATCGTATCGTGAGTTTAGGTAGATCGTCCCATTCCTAGTTTGTACTGTATTGTATAATAAATAGTTTTATATTTGACGTGTTTGATTAGAAACTATAAATGTTTACTAAATATATTTGTATATGTCATAACCTGCCTTCATTTTATTTCTTAAGAGTAAAATCCCTCTACTGTGGATTTAGTTCTGTGTTATAATCCAACCCCTCCTCTTTAATCCGGGCTTGGGACCGGCAGAAGTGACTCAAAAGGGAAACTCTGGCAGAGTTAGTTGGATTTTTTTTTTTTTTTTTTTTTTTTTTTGGTGCTGGACGAGAAGCTCGTCCATTTGCCCTTTTCTGTCTGCTGTTATCTTTTTAAGGCGTAACACATTCAGGTGTTACACCTCTGAGCCAGAATCTTCTCCAGAACAGAGTGAATGCTGCCCAGAAACAAGCTGTTTCCTCTCTTACTGAAATGCACTCTGTCTGGGAGAAAAAGGGTGTTGTTGAAGAACCTGAGCTCAGGATGCTCGATGACCAGGCCCCCAAAGCTCCTAACGGCCCTCCTCAGTAAAGAATTAACCTGTTTTCTGTTGCTGTTAATTCTTCCTGGTCGCCCGTATCGCCACGACTGCCGTTCGTTGATGGCGGAAAAGGCTATTCTCATTTCCGGAAAGTCCTTATGGAGGTGGGACAAATCCTTTTGGATCTGAGAAGCCAGTTCCACCGGGGAAACGAGACCCAGATCGTTTCCTCCGGCGTGGACGACCAGAATATCTGGAGGACCGTGTGTGGGAGCCTCGGAGTAAAACCTGGGAAGGACACCGCCCCAGCGCATGCCTCCTTTGCCAAACCATTGGACCTTAGCTCTGAGTCCAAAGTTTGTCCCAAACTGCCGCTGAGCCGCCTCTTCACCCCGTCTGATGTAACTGGATCCAATAATCCAGATTACTGGAGTTCGAGGCTGCTCAGACTTGATGGTAGATGCAGTTTTTGGGGGTTCGGAGACACTTTTGGGTCCTGAATCCGTCCCTTTCCTACGACCTTTGAGGCGGATCATAGTGGGACGTTTCTGCTGAGGTGTGCCTTCTGACAGCCGCAGCCTTTTAGCAGCGCTTGGGAAGTCAGAGTTCTCGTGATCTACGTCACTCAAACTCTTTCTTTTCCCCAACAGCTGAATGCGAGGAGTATCCTGGAGTTGGACAGAGGACGTCTGTCTTTTCTCCTCTAAGGAAATTCCTCGGTACCTTGCCAGCGTTTTATATCTTTGGTCTTGTCGATTAGCCTGTAAAACAGAGGAGTTTTTGCTGGAGATGGATGTTAAACCTCCACTGGTGTCCACAGACACGGCTGTCTTGAAAAGGACACTTGGTTCCTCAAAGGGCTGAATCTGACGAGCCTTGTCAGGTTTTGATGCAGACAGACACAGGTTTTGTGTTTCTGCAAAGCTAGTTCCTCTGTAGCTAGCCAGAAGTTCATATCTGCGTCGTTTGTGAAGCGACTGTAGCTCAGAGGACCTTAGCCCTGACTGGAAAGCTGGTTGGCTGTTTGACAGAACAAAGACCATTTTGCACTCTAGGATTTCCGAGCAGTGAATAATTTAGCTATAAATATTCACCAAATGCACCAGATTTCTCTGAAGGAAGCTGTTAAAAGATGTTGTTTACACAAAACCAACAAGTTTTCTGAGAGCAACAATCCGTCCAACCACCTTCTTCAAAGCAAGTCTGATACTGACTGACCACTGACTGCAGACCTTTATGTATATGTCCATGCTGCCAGCGTCAGTCATAAAGGCTTTGTGACGTCATCACGCCACCTGCGCTTCCGTGCGTGCAGACCATTACAATTGTACTGCTGCGCATGCGTGAACGCTGTGGCCGTCTTGTGTGTCGGGTTTCTGTCTCCAGAGGGTCCGGTCCGGTCCAGTTGGGACAGAAAGAACGTTTAGCTGCTTCTGCAGGTTCTAATGAAACACTTTTAAACACTAAAGACTAGAAATGTCAGTCCTACCTGTAAATACGAGCTCAATGAAGCACGTAAAAGTAAATACGTGAACTTTGCGCACATGCAGCAAAAACAGTAGAGGGAGAACAGCAGTTAACGTAGCACACGGCAGGTCTCCATGGCAACAAGGGCTTGCTTCCACGTTACGTAAAAGGGGTGGACAATGGTTTCTGGCGCTGAATCCAGGAAGTAGAGAAAACAAGACTGACCAAACAGAAAAACTGTCATTAGAAAATATCAGGAACATGAAATCAGGCAGATGAAGTCAGTTGTCTTAACCACGGTGTTTCAGGTAAATGTAAACCGTCTGTTGGACCAATGTCGCCCTCCTGTGCCTGTTTGCTGGTACTGCACCTAAAATATTGACATTATTCTAATGGTTCTGAAAGAAAATGAAACAACTGTAATAAAACCAGAAAATACACCCATGCACCTAACATCTTCATCACGCTGTTGTAAAAACCATCTCTGACATTTCCTCTCCCTGGCTCGCACTGGTCAGCGAGGCGCTGTCTGCATTTTCACTGCTCATTAATGGCGCCCAGTCAGACGCAAGCACGTGCAGCATGGAACAAGACATGTGTGTTAAAATGTATTTGTACAGGATTTAAAAAGCTGACATTGCTTCACAATAAATCTTAAGGCGCCATATATTAAATTGAGGACATAAAAGCAAAAATAAAATAGATAAAACAAAAAGTCATACAGCCAAAATCTAGTTAAAACCATGATACATAAATCAGCTGCTGTTAAAAACAACATAGAGATGATTTTATTACCGTATGTAGTATGTTTGTGTCCCTGCTGCATAGTTCTGGATACCCAGTTTTGTTATTGGTTGTTTTTAGTGGTTGAAGGTTACTATAATAGCTTACTGCCTTTGTGTGTTTACCTCTAATCTTATTAATTTTCCTTTTTCTTTTCTGTAAGTGTTTGTGCTGCTCTAGCAAATGAATTTCCCCACTGACATTACTGTTCTATTCTATTCATCCACCTGGGACCAGTGCTCTAAAACATCTCCTGTTGTGTGAAAAACGGGTGTGGGAGTTTCTACACCAGCCCACGACTAGAAGATCTTAGACTGTCCCCGTGTCCCCGTGATGGACTGACTGATGGAGTTCTGTAGCAGCTCCCTGAGACCACACTGAGAAATAAGCATGGGAGAGAGATAGTGGGTGGGTGGGGCTTATTTTGATTGAATTTATTATTTATTCATTTTATTTATTTATTTACTTACTTTTTAATCTTCTGAGTCTTCTGAGTGACGTCAGCGTGACGCGTAACTTCATGTTTTGCTGCACATCTCGACATGTCATGGCAACATAATTGGGGTGTCTCGCTCTTGGTCTCTCAGTCTAAGTTGCATTACTGAAAAAGATGGACTTTTACACAATATTTACATTTTTCCAGTTTCACTTGCATGTCCTCCATCAGATTTGTAGATGACCTGGTGTGACTTTTCCAAAGTGATGATTTGTGCTGGTTATTGTTATAAAATTTAACCTCACGGTTATTGTGACCAAAATTATCACGGTTTTCGGTATTATCGCGGTATTTTTTTAAACGTGTTACATTTTCAGACAACTAAATAATCCCTGTATACCAGGAATTTATTGTCCTCAGTTTGTGTCTAAGTTTTGCCTAAAGTTTTTCATTTTGTAATTATGTTGTTTATTCCTTTACATTTTCCCCCTTTAGACTTTAAAATACCAATATTTGCCCATAACTTCTTAATGTTTGTCTGTTTGATGTCATCATTTTAAAAATATTAGATCAGATGATACTCAGGCCCTGTCCACACGTAGCCGGGGATCTGCCAAAACGTAGATATTTTTCTACGTTTTGGCCTGTCATCCACACGAAAACGGAGTTTTTTCACACGAAAACGGATCTTTTTAAAAACTCCGGCCAAAGTGAAGATCTGCGTTTTCTCCGTTTTGGGTGTCTGCGTGTGGACAGACAAAACCGGAGTTTTAAGGTCCGCAACGTCACTTTCCGTGACAAAAAAATGCTGACATCACGTGTGCGACCTGTGTTTACACTAGCCGACAGCATGGATGCCCTCAGAGCTGCGCTCGCTTTATCAATCGTCCAAGCGCTTTTTGCTTGTTTGTTTTTGCAAGCAGAATTACTGCTGCTTGCGGAAGACCACAGACGAAGGACGAGGTTAAGAACGGGGGAAGTACTGCCGCCTACAGGTCTGGCATGTCCTTAACAACGTATTTATCCGGGTACGTGTGGACAGAGTTATTTTTAAAACGAGGTGGTGTGGATGCAAGTTTTTGGAGGGGCGGATATTCGTTTTAAAAAGACCCGGCTACGTGTGGACTAGGCCTCAGTACGCCTTCTAATCAGATACCTTTTTACCCTTACTGTCATGAGCTGGGGTGAGTACTCTCTTCCTATTAACCATCTGTGAGTCTCTTGCCAGGAGAGGGAGTGGCCCAGCTGTTCCTGATCAGCGGGGTGTTTTCCTATTTAAGGTGGATGGAGGACACAATTCGACGCCGGAAGATTGCCTCAGTGTGGTAGTAGCCAGCCACTCGAGTTATCTCTAGTATTTCTTGGATTAATGTTATTCGTAGTGTTTAGCTCTAGTATTTTTGGATGTTGACCTTTCTTGCTTCGTCTGGAACTGATTTGGATTTTTACCCTTCGTCAGGATTTCTGTCGGGCTCTTTAGATACTTACCTCTACTCCAGGATTTGGATTTTCAGCACGCGGACCATATCACCAACCTCCATAACCCACCTCTCATCTCAACCCAGTGCCCCATCCACCAGGACGCCCCGCTTCTCTCCACCTATGCTCCCTCTCCTGCGCTTCCCCCCGGCTCTCTACCTCTCCCTCCTCCAGCCAACATCTACACGCCCCACAGGATGTTCTGCTGAACACCTCTGCCTAGACCCCTGCACGGACCTAAAATCTGAGCCCCAGCCCGACCCGGCCCGAAAAGGTTTTCAGGATTCTCTGGCCCGACCCGAGCCTGACTTTTTTTAACCAACTAAATGAAAACAAAGTGCGTCAATCCTGACCAATGTGTTAAAAGACGAGCAGGATCCGATCAATTTGTTTTTCCCTCGTTTACCGTCACGGAGATAACGGCGCACTGGCTCTGGTGGTAATCAAGTTAAATTTGATCTCTTTCCAACAATTTTCACAAGCAAACAAAACAGTCTAAAGCAGGGCTTGTGTTGACCGGATAGTTACCGTGTTTGGCCGTTTATTTTGACAGAGAAAGAATAGAAAGAATTATCCCGACGCATGCAGACAAACTGACATTTTATTCGTTACAC
Organism: Nothobranchius furzeri; assembly: GCF_043380555.1. Classification (NCBI taxonomy): domain Eukaryota; kingdom Metazoa; phylum Chordata; class Actinopteri; order Cyprinodontiformes; family Nothobranchiidae; genus Nothobranchius; species Nothobranchius furzeri. The sequence goes on from NW_027223063.1 coordinate 457,882, forward strand.
ACATCGCAGATGTAGCTAAATCACCCAAGAAAAGATTCCCATCTGAACATCTGAGCTGCTCAGCGCATATGTGCACAGCGAGCTGAAGTTGTGGAGAGGGGCTTGGAGCGCATCGCAGAACCAGAGCGCATGCGGGAAGGTTCCTCCCACTGAAGCGAGTGTTTTCCAAACCCTGTCTCTCAGAGAGACTTGTCCCTTAGAAAATGTTCCCTGATTATGAAACTTTGGCTGAATAGTGCTTGTTCCTGTCTCCAATGTGCGACACATCCAGGAGGAGAATCCCAGAATCTCTTCAGCCCAGGAAGCGCCTATGATTACGCACAAGCGTGACCCGTCAACCCGGTCTCACAGTAAGACCGGGTTGGACCTGTTCAGGTTTACGCAGACAATCTTTACATAGAATTGACTTACAGATATAAAATTAATTCAGTAAAATATAAAACATTTTATTTAAATATCCATTCATTATTTTACAAGCACAGAGAGCCGCATCAGAAGGATGGGAGAGCCGCGGGTTGTGACATGTTTTCTCCAGGACCAGAGAGGACGCAAACTCAATACATCTCTTTTATTGTGAGGTAATAGGAGCGATTTGTGGCAGCGGCAGCACGAGTGGCACTTGCAGTGGCAGCTCTGACTCTTCCGGGTGGTGCCACGGCTTTTAGTGGCACCTGCCACTGCTGCCATGGCCGCTGCCACTGCTGCCACAGCTGCCACGGCCCATGCCACTGCTGCCAAGACACTTCCAGGTGGTGCCACGACTTTTAGTGGCACCTGCCACTGCTGCCACGGTACCTGCGGCTGCCACAGGCTGTAGTGACCTCAGTAATTGCAGCACTTATTGCATCATCGGCCTCATCATGCCAACGTTTTTATTTTTTACTTTATTAACAAAATCAAAACAAACAAGGCTGTCACCGAAAATATTTGAAATATTTCAAGCGGTTTACAAATGCATTTCCCAGTCACTCCAGGCATATACAGTGTAATGCAATCAGAAGCGTTAATGCATTTATTTTTTCCATCATTTTTATTGCTCCCCCAGACAAATCTGTGACAGCTCTAGTGGAAGATCCACAGACACTTCCGGGTTGAGGACCGGCGGGTCACCGGCCTCCGGTACGGAGTCAGGAAGCAGGGGATTACCAGAGGCAGATGGAGAGCGCCAGAGCAGTTCTCAATTTCTGAAATAATTTATGACAACTGCTACCAATGTGGATTGTGGAATAAAAAGAGATAAACTGTTAGTTTTCTCAATATTGTCATTGCAATCGCAGCAGATAACGCCATCTGCCGGCTTAAAATGGTTATTGCAGTACATTTTAAACAACTTTTTTGTAACTATTTCAATCTTCGTTTTCACATACATTCAGTTTAAAATGTAACCTACATTCAACGTACTGAAGAATAAAGCAAATACAAATGACCTCAGATGAGGAACATGAAAATTACATTTAGAACTTGCAACAATTACCACATGACACTACACCATAAAATAAATTATGATGCAAAATAATAATAAAATAAAAATAAAATATCATCAACAAACAAAAAATGTTCAGTGGTTGATATTTCAGCATTATATTTCAAACATGTTTGATTCATTGGACTGTAATTTAAAGAACAAGAAACTCAGACATTGTTTCGTACAACTCAGTTATAGATTGGTTATTTTCTGATACTACTTTTAGAGATGTTGTAAATTGTTTTATTTCATTTTTAAAATGGTTAATGTTAGGCTTGCTGTTTTTCCATTTAGTTTTATGTATATGGTATTTTCCCATGATGAAAATAATATTCACCATTTTGGATATCTTTTTTGGCAGAGCATCCATGTAGATCAACACTTTAGATTTGTTAAGCCATACATCATTTCTCTCAATATTTAATAATCGATAAACATCCTCCCAAAAACCAGTTGTTACTGAACACGAGAAGAAAAGGTGCTCAATGGTTTCACATTCTGTCATACAAAAGACACACTGGTTCACTTCAAAATTAAATCTTTTTCTTAATGTTTCGGCAGCTGGATTGATATTATGTATTATTTTGAATTGAATTTCTTTCAACTTGGGTGCAATTGGCCATTTTAGATAGCTGCATGGCTGTAGTTTCCTTTCCTGTGATTTTTATTTTCTTTGATTTGTCAATATCATAGAATAACTATTTTTAACATACTTCCAAGTACTTTGTTTTTACATTTTTGTTCACCTTATTTAAATTTGCCAATTTTCAACTCAGGAAGTTTAATCACCACATTTGAATTAAGCAAGGTATTTTTAATCATGAATTTAAGGGAAGTGGAATAGCTCTACTGATTTGATTAAACTCTCTAACAGAGCATTTAAAATTAAATTTTTCGACAAAACATTCAAATTGTAACAAATTGCCATTTTTATCCATCAAATCTGTCACATATAAAATCTGTTTGTCATACCATTCTTCTTTGAATTTAGTCTTCCTATTAATTACAATGGCTCTATTATTCCACAAGGTGGAGCTATGCGGTGTAAAGTTGTGGCTGAATATCATTTTCCAGTAGAGCAGAATTTGTTTATGGAAGTCAGATAGTTTGATTGGTAATTTATATATTTCAAAGTCACATTTTAACAGGAATTCTAATCCTCCAACCTTTTGGAAAATATATTTTGGTTTGTGGAACCATATAGAATGTGTCTGTGAAGGTTCTCAGTCATCCAGGTCATTGTAGTCTAAGGAGCTTTGAAAGAAAAGCGTCTGGACTTAAAGCACCGTCCCTGTTACTCTCTAAATATGTACAGTAAATACAAATACAAATTTATACAATATTACTAAAAGAAGAATTACTAAACAGAGATTTATTCTACAGGATAAGGTGTAAATTGGCCATGGTAAAATTTATAAATAATGTGTTATTGACAAGAACGTACATTGGAAGTTTTCAATGATACATTCAATGATACATTAATGAAATATTGGCCATTAAAAACAGTTGTAAGGACCAGTTCCTCTCCAAGAATGTTAAGTGTTTCCAGTGTTTTCTAGGACATCATTAAATTCAGATGTTAGGAATTCAGCCAAAAGCTATTGCTGTTGAAAGCAAATGCCATTTTTATTCAGATAAGTTTAACCATATGAAAAAAGATATTATTTGCCAGTGCAAATGTAAACAGAAGCAGAAAGCTTAAAATTAACGGCTTTCGTTTTACTTTATGCAAATAGAAATTAAAAGGTACAGAACCTTAAACAACTGTTTCACAGTCTTGTGCAAAAACTTACACACTTCAAGTATCCAGAAACATTCAAATGCAGTTAATGTATCATTGAATGTCAATATTATAAATATACTGCACAACTATGCAGTCATGGAATTATGGTAACTGCAAAAATGTTTTTAAATTGATGACCTGAATTGAATCAATATCGGATCGGAATCGATCGGATTAGATATTGATAATCGATTTTGCTCCAGGAGCTACCTGCCATCATCTCCGCGGCTGCAGTCCGCAAGGGGCTAGCCGTGC
>NW_027223064.1:0-61000 GCF_043380555.1 Nothobranchius furzeri
TGCCAAATGTCACTACTCGGTCTGACTGAACGCCTCCAGGAGGGAGGTCCAAGCAAGACGCGCCCCGAGGAGCGTCTTGCCACATGTCACTACTCGGTCTGACTGAGCGCCTCCAGGAGAGAGGCCCAAGCAAGACGTGCCCCGAGGAGCGTCTTGCCACATGTCAACAATGGGTCTGACTGAGGGCCTCCAGGAGAGAAGCCCAAGCAAGACGCGCCCAGAGGAGCGTCTTGCCACATGTCAACACTGGGTCTGACTGAGCGCCTCCAGGAGAGAGGCCCAAGCAAGACACGCCCCGAGGAGCGTCTTGACACATGTCAACACTGGGTCGGACTGAGGGCCTCCATGAGAGAAGCCCAAGCAAGACGCGCCCCGAGGAGAGTCTTGCCACATGTCAACACTTGGTCTGAAGGAGGGCATTCAGGAGAGAGGCCCAAGCAATGAGCGCCCCGAGGCGCGTCTTGCGACATGTCACTACTCGGTCTAACTGAGCGCCTCCAGGAGAGAGGTCCAAGCAAGACGCGCCCCGAGGAGCGTCTTGCCACATGTCAACAATGGGTCTGACTGAGGGCCTCCAGGAGAGAAGCCCAAGCAAGACGCGCCCCGTGGAGCGTCTTGCCACATGTCAACACTGGGTCGGACTGAGCGCCTCCAGGAGAGAGGCCCAAGCAAGACGCGCCCCGAGGAGCGTCTTGCCACATGTCAACAATGGGTCTGACTGAGGGCCTCCAGGAGAGAAGCCCAAGCAAGACGCGCCCCGTGGAGCGTCTTGCCACATGTCAACACTGGGTCTTATTGAGGGCCTTCTGGAGAGAGGCCCAAGCAATACGCGCCCCGAGGAGCGTCTTGCCACATGTCAACAATGGGTCTTACTGAGGGCCTCCAGGAGAGAGGCCCAAGCAAGATGCGCCCGGAGGAGCGTCTTGCCACATGTCAACACTGGGTCTGACAGAGGGCCTCCAGGAGAGAGGCCCAAGCAAGACGCGCCCCGAGGAGCGTCTTTCCACATGTCACCTCTGGTTCTGACTGAGCGCCTCCAGGAGAGAGGCACAAGCAAGACGCGCCCCGAGGAGCGTCTTGCCACATGTCAACAATGGGTCTGACTGAGGGCCTCCAGGAGAGAAACCCGAGCAAGACGCGCCCCGTGGAGCGTCTTGACACATGTCAACACTGGGTCTGACAGAGGGCCTCCAGGAGAGGGGCCCAAGCAAGACGCGCCCCGAGGAGTGTCTTGCCACATGTCACCAATGGGTCTGACTGAGCGCCTCCAGGAGAGAGGCCCAAGCAAGATGCGCCCCGAGGAGCGTCAGGCCACATGTCACTACTCAGTCTGACTGAGCGCCTCCAGGAGAGAGGCCCAAGCAAGACGCGCCCCGAGGAGCGTCTTGCCACGTGTCAACACTGGGTCTGATTGAGGGCCTTCTGGAGAGAGGCCCAAGCAAGACGCACCACGAGGAGCGTCTTGCCACATGTCAACAATGGGTCTTACTGAGGGCCTCCAGGAGAGAAGCCCAAGCAAGACGCGCCCCGAGGAGCGTCTTGCCACATGTCAACACTGGGTCTAATTGAGCGCCTCCAGGAGAGACGCCCAAGCAAGACATACCCCGAGGAGCGTCTTGCCACATGTCACTACTCGGTCTGACTGAGCGCCTCCAGGAGAGAGGTCCAAGCAACACGTGCCCCGAGGAGCGTCTTGCCACAGGTCAACAATGGGTCTGACTGAGGGCCTCCAGGAGAGAAGCCGAAGCAAGAAGCGCCCCGAGGAGCGTCTTGCCACATGTCAACACTGGGTCTGACTGAGCGCCTCCAGGAGAGAGGCCCAAGCAAAACACGCCCCGAGGAGCGTCTTGACACATGTCAACACTGGGTCTGACTGAGGGCCTCCATGAGAGAAGCCCAAGCAAGACGCGCCCAGAGGAGAGTCTTGCCACATGTCAACACTGGGTCTGACAGAGGGCATCCAGGAGAGAGGCCCAAGCAATACGCGCCCCGAGGAGCGTCTTTCCACATGTCAACAATGGGTCTGACTGAGGGCCTCCAGGAGAGAAGCCATAGCAAGACGCGCCCCGAGGAGCTTCTTTCCACATGTCAACAATGGGTCTTACTGAGGGCCTCCATGAGAGAAGCCCAAGCAAGACGCGCCCCGAGGTGTGTCTTGCCACATGTCAACACTGTGTCTGACTGAGCGCCTCCAGGAGAGGGCCAAGCAAGACGCGCCCCGAGGAGCGTCTTGCCACGTGTCAACACTGGGTCTGACTTAGCGCCTCCAGGAGAGAGGCCCAAGCAAGATGCGCCTCGAGGAGCGTCTTGCCACGTGTCACCACTGGGTCTGACTGAGCTCCTCCAGGAGAGAGGCCCAAGCAAGACGCGCCCAGAGGAGCGTCTTGCCACGTGTCACCACTGGGTCTGATTGAGCACCTCCAGGAGAGAGGCCCCAGCAAGACGCGCCCCGAGGAGCGTCTTGCCTTATGTCAGCACTCGGTCTGACTGAGCGCCTCCAGGAGGGAGGTCCAAGCAAGACGCGCCCCGAGGAGCGTCTTGCCACATGTCACTACTCGGTCTGACTGAGCGCCTCCAGGAGAGAGGCCCAAGCAAGACGTGCCCCGAGGAGCGTCTTGCCACATGTCAACAATGGGTCTGACTGAGGGCCTCCAGGAGAGAAGCCCAAGCAAGACGCGCCCAGAGGAGCGTCTTGCCACATGTCAACACTGGGTCTGACAGAGCGCCTCCAGGAGAGAGGCCCAAGCAAGACACGCCCCGAGGAGCGTCTTGACACATGTCAACACTGGGTCGGACTGAGGGCCTCCATGAGAGAAGCCCAAGCAAGACGCGCCCCGAGGAGCGTCTTGCCTTATGTCAGCACTCGGTCTTACTGAGCGCCTCCAGGAGAGAGGCCCAAGCAAGACGCGCCCCGAGGAGCGTCTTGCCACATGTCAACAATGGGTCTGACTGAGGGCCTCCAGGAGAGAGGCCCAAGCAAGATGCGCACGGAGGAGCGTCTTGCCACATGTCAACACTGGGTCTGACAGAGGGCCTCCAGGAGAGAGGCCCAAGCAAGACGCGCCCCGAGGAGCGTCTTGCCACATGTCACCTCTGGTTCTGACTGAGCGCCTCCAGGAGAGAGGCCCAAGCAAGAGGCGCCCCGAGGAGCGTCTTGTCACATGTCAACACTGGGTCTGTCTGAGCGCCTCCAGGAGAGAAGCCCAAGCAAGACGCGCCCCGAGGAGTGTCTTGCCACATGTCAACAATGGGTCTGACTGAGGGCCTCCAGGAGAGAAGCCCAAGCAAGACGCGCCCCGAGGAGCGTCTTGACACATGTCAACACTGGGTCTGACAGAGGGCCTCCAGGAGAGAGGCCCAAGCAAGACGCGCCCCGAGGAGTGTCTTGCCACATGTCACCACTGGGTCTGACTGAGCGCCTCCAGGAGAGAGGCCCAAGCAAGACGCGCCCCGAGGAGCGTCAGGCCACATGTCACTACTCAGTCTGACTGAGCGCCTCCAGGAGAGAGGCCCAAGCAAGACGCGCCCCGAGGAGCGTCTTGCCACATGTCAGCACTGGGTCTGACTGAGCGCCTCCAGGAGAGAGGCCCCAGCAAGACGCGCCCCGAGGAGCGTCTTGCCTTATGTCAGCACTCGGTCTGACTGAGCGCCTCCAGGAGAGAGGCCCAAGCAAGACGCGCCCCGAGGAGCGTCTTGCCACATGTCAACAATGGGTCTGACTGAGGGCCTCCAGGAGAGAGGCCCAAGCAAGATGTGCCCGGAGGAGCGTCTTGCCACATGTCAACACTGGGTCTGACAGAGGCCCTCCAGGAGAGAGGCCCAAGCAAGACGTGCCCCGAGGAGCGTCTTGTCACATGTCAACACTGGGTCTTTCTGAGCGCCTCCAGGAGAGAAGCTCAAGCAAGACGCGCCCCGAGGAGCGTCTTGCCAAATGTCAGCACTCGGTCTGACTGAGCGCCTCCAGGAGAGAGGCCCAAGCAAGACGCGCCCCGAGGAGCGTCTTGCCACATGTCGACAATGGGTCTGACTGAGGGCCTCCAGGAGAGAAGCCCAAGCAACACGCGGCCCGAGGAGCGTCATGCCACATGTCAGCACTCGGTCTGACTGAGCGCCTCCAGGAGAGAGGCCAAAGTGAGACGCGCCCCGAGGAGCGTCTTGACACATGTCAACACTGGGTCTGACAGAGGGCCTCCATGAGAGAGGCCCAAGCAAGACGCGCCCCGAGGAGTGTCTTGCCACATGTCAACACTGGGTCTTACTGAGGGCCTCCAGGAGAGAAGCCCAAGCAAGACGCGCCCCGAGGAGCTTCTTGCCACATGTCAGCACTCGGTCTGAATGAGCGCCTCCAGGAGAGAGGCCAAAGCAACACGCGCCCCGAGGAGCGTCTTGACACATGTCAACACTGGGTCTGACAGAGGGCCTCCATGAGAGAGGCCCAAGCAAGACGCGCCCCGAGGAGTGTCTTGCCACATGTCAACACTGGGTCTGACAGAGGGCCTCCATGAGAGAGGCCCAAGCAAGACGCGCCCCGAGGAGTGTCTTGCCACATGTCAACACTGGGTCTGACAGAGGGCCTCCAGGAGAGAGGCCCAAGCAAGACGCGCCCCGAGGAGTGTCTTGCCACATGTCACCACTTGGTCTGACTGAGCGCCTCCAGGAGAGAGGCCCAAGCAAGACGCGCCCCGAGGAGCTTCTTGCCACATGTCAGCACTCGGTCTGACTGAGCGCCTCCAGGAGAGAGGCCAAAGCAAGACGCCCCCCGAGGAGCTTCTTGACACATGTCAACACTGGGTCTGACAGAGGGCCTCCATGAGAGAGGCCCAAGCAAGACGCGCCCCGAGGAGTGTCTTGCCAAATGTCAACACTGGGTCTGACTGAGCGCCTCAGGGAGAGAGGTCCAAGCAAGACGCGCCCCGAGGTGCGTCTTGCCACATGTCACTACTCGGTCTGACTGAGCGCCTCAGGGAGAGAGGTCCAAGCAAGACGCGCCCCGAGGAGCGTCTTGCCACATGTCAACACTGGATCTGACTGAGTGCCTCCATGAGAGAAGCCCCAGCAAGACGCGCCCCGAGGAGCGTCTTGCCACATGTCACTACTCGGTCTGTTTGAGCGCCTCCAGGAGAGAGGCCCAAGCAAGACACGCCCCGAGGAGCGTCTTGACACATGTCAACACTGGGTCTGACTGAGGGCCTCCATGAGAGAAGCCCAAGCAAGACGCGCCCCGAGGAGCGTCTTGCCACATGTCAACACTGGGTCTGATTGAGGGCCTTCTGGAGAGAGGCCCAAGCAAGACGCGCCCCGAGGAGCGTCTTGCCAAATGTCAACAATGGGTCTTACTGAGGGCCTCCAGGAGAGAGGCCCAAGCAAGATGTGCCCGGAGGAGCGTTTTGCCACATGTCAACACTGGGTCTGACAGAGGGCCTCCAGGAGAGAGGCCCAAGCAAGACGCACCCCGAGGAGCGTCTTGCCACATGTCACCTCTGGTTCTGACTGAGCGCCTCCAGGAGAGAGGCCCAAGCAAGACGCGCCCCGAGGAGCGTCTTGCCACATGTCAACACTGGGTCTGACAGAGGGCCTCCATGAGAGAGGCCCAAGCAAGACGCGCCCCGAGGAGCGTCTTGCGACATGTCACTACTCGGTCTAACTGAGCGAATCCAGGAGAGAGGTCCAAGCAAGACGCGCCCCGAGGAGCGTCTTGCCACATGTCACTACTCGGTCTGACTGAGCGCCTCCAGGATAGAGGCCCAAGCAAGACGTGCCCCGAGGAGCGTCTTGCCACATGTCAACAATGGGTCTGACTGAGGGCCTCCAGGAGAGAAGCCCAAGCAAGACGCGCCCCGTGGAGCGTCTTGCCACATGTCAACACTGGGTCTGACTGAGCGCCTCCAGGAGAGAGGCCCAAGCAAGACGCGCCCCGAGGAGCGTCTTGCCACATGTCAACAATGGGTCTGACTGAGGGCCTCCAGGAGAGAAGCCCAAGCAAGACGCGCCCCGTGGAGCGTCTTGACACATGTCAACACTGGGTCTGACAGAGGGCCTCCAGGAGAGGGGCCCAAGCAAGACGCGCCCCGAGGAGTGTCTTGCCACATGTCACCAATGGGTCTGACTGAGCGCCTCCGGGAGAGAGGCCCAAGCAAGACGCGCCCCGAGGAGCGTCAGGCCACATGTCACTACTCAGTCTGACTGAGCGCCTCCAGGAGAGAGGCCCAAGCAAGACGCGCCCTGAGGAGCGTCTTGCCACGTGTCAACACTGGGTCTGATTGAGGGCCTTCTGGAGAGAGGCCCAAGCAAGACGCACCACGAGGAGCGTCTTGCCACATGTCAACAATGGGTCTTACTGAGGGCCTCCAGGAGAGAAGCCCAAGCAAGACGCGCCCCGAGGAGCTTCTTGCCACATGTCAGCACTCGGTCTGACTGAGCGCCTCCAGGAGAGAAGCCAAAGCAAGACGCGCCCCGAGGAGCTTCTTGCCACGTGTCACCACTGAGTCTGACTGAGCGCCTCCAGGAGAGAGGCCCAAGCAAGACGCGCCCCGAGGAGCGTCTTGCCACGTGTCACCACTGGGTCTGATTGAGCGCCTCCAGGAGAGAGGCCCCAGCAAGACCGGTCAGGCCTGCAGTGTACACATCAGAGACATTAAGTACTAATTTAAAGTACTAATTTAAATAAAGTCCCTCTGTCCTCAGTGCTAGGTTGTGGGTTTAATACACATTATTATGATCAACCTGTTGAATAGTATAATAACAATATTCCTGTAAAAGTCATTTAGTAATGAACAACCTCAGTTCTGTGAAAGCACATCATGTCTCTGATGTGTACACTGCAGGCCTGACCGGGGTTTGCACGCAAGGGCCTGTGTGTGTGTGTGTGTGTGTGTGTGTGTGTGTGTGTGTGTGTGTGTGTGTGTGTGTGTGTGTGTGTGTGTGTGTGTGTGTGTGTGTGTGTGTGTGTGTGAAACAAATAAAGATAAATATAGCTAGTGCGGCCACGAGCGGTCGTGCAGGGTAGAGGCTGCGCGAAAACGCCTCTAAAAACAAGCGCGTGCCCACGCCCGATCCGTGGAAGCACGTAGACCTAGCAAACGTACTAGCAGAAATCAACGATCGCACACGGGTCATTGAGTGTGTACAGGGTTCGTCTGCGTGTGTGGCATTGGGCAATCTAGCGGCAACCGTGTGGCCTGAAGGCGGAACCGATCAACCCGTCGCCCTCACCATCGTTGCGCTTCGAGATGAACTATTGCTAAAGATGATCGTCCTCATCAACCACGGAGCTACCAGAGTAGCTCGTAACGAAGACCATCTCCGCGACCTCGCGGCCAGTGTGCGCAGTGTACAGCAAAAGACAAACGATGTTGCGAGCGATATATTGTAAAAACTTTGCACTGACGCGACGGTCGCCACTGCAGGTTGTGCGAGTCTCGCGCAAAGTGCCATATCAAACGTGCGCAAGCTAGTGACAAGCAACTTCACCAGATCCGTAGATTCTGCATACGCTCGGATACGAATGAAAGTATCGAGAGACAACACCGACACAAGTTGCGCGACGGCGCTGGCTGCAGTCGCTACAACACTGGATTTATTAATCAACGTAATTGTGATCGTAATGGCGTTTCGAGTGTGCACCAGAAACTACAACCAGTACTACAGAAAACTGGCATGAGGGTCGCGGTCTAACATTATGTTGGTGTCTCGCATCGACCGTCGACGGCCGTTTGCCAGCGGCTGAAAATGGCAGTTGACGAAATGGAAACGCCGACCGTCGATAGTGCACTCTCGCAAGTTCCAACCGCACCATCTCAGGAGACAGACCACAGAGTCATATTAGCGGAGGGTAGATAGAAAATGCGCAAACCGCCGCAACCGCCCATATACATACTATACGAGTTCAACATAGAGTGGAGTAAGAAGTTACTACCGATTGTATTTCCAACGTGCAAGCAGCTGGTGTTTGACGCTTTACTTGAGTATCACAGAGGTTGCGATGTCCTGTGTTCCACGAGCGCATGGAAACAAGTGAACGAACTTCTACCGACCGTACTGTTGGGGTATGAGAGAGCTGTAAAATCAATACACGCTAGACACGCGGACTTTGCCGCGTTACTGGACACGCATATCGCCACAACAAAACCGGGTAAAGTGTTCGGGGCGTCACCGCACTCGACTATACACGTCTTGGCCTACCACGAGTACATGAGCCCACAGATCCTAAGCGAGGTAGAAGCCGTTGTGTCTACCCAATGCAAATTCAGCACAGCCGTGCGCGCTAAGACAAGTCCCTCTAGACTGCTGGAAATTTTGGAAACGTGGAAGGCTGGCGTGTACGCGCTTTCTACACATCTCAACGGTATGATCGCGATACTCTCGGCCGCACAACAACTAATGGTCATGTGTTCGGAAGGTCTGATCAGGTCTGACATGACCGGTTGTCAATCGACGTCGAGCGTGCACTCACACACGGATATCCTGGCGTACAGTAAAGCGACGTCGACCTCTAAGCTCACGTTGATCGCCGATGTTTCGAAGGGCAATCGAGTGTGTTGGCTGACGAAAGCTATGGTGACCGACGGTCGCGTCGACTACAATGTGCCTCATTGCGACTGGAGAGGCGTATGTGATCCTTTGCAAATCGATAACACCACCGCGGTCGAGTGCGAAGTCACGGTCGGCGGCGTGTTGTCCTTACTGTGCCCCATACAATGTGACGGTCCGTTTCACGGACCGGTGTGTTACGACCCGACTAACGAAACGTACCAGGTGATAACATTGCATCCGCCCATTACAGCGGAGCGAGCGTTTCGCCACACTCCCAAACCAAGGTTAATAGTTGTAGCGCACGCCCTTTCGGACCTCGGTGCACGTAAAACACTGGCGTACACTCACAACATCACGCTCGAGACAGCTCAAGCGTTACGCGAAACAAAGGACGTGTTCAATTCCATAGAGAATATATGGTCTTTAGCGTATGCGTATATAAAGGAGGTCGATGACATTTACAGACCTGGCGGCGTGGGCACCACAGTAGAACAACAAGGTGCTCTCAAGCGCACACAGATACTGGCCGCATTATCACTCGCGATGTCTATCCTGACATGCCCGTTTCTGATTTCTATGTATATTAAATTATGACAAGAGCTACGGTGGTTACGATTACACTCTGACCACGTGCCTTAGTTTCTGCTAGTGACCTATAAATACATTTGCCCACTTGCTCTCACTGCCATTAAAGCGGCTGTACCCACACGTACAACACCCAAGAAAAAAAAAGATCTCGCTGTCTGTACTGGGTGTACTCTCAGTAGTCGCAGTTGCTCAGGCCATGGTGGTACGCTCACATAACGCCTCTGAGATACGTCCCATCACACCACCTCCTACACTACTCGCGAAGGAGTATTCAACACCCCCTTTGTACGAAGACAACCATTATAACGAGCACAGCACAACGCTTGCCGCACGTGAAGACAACATGCAGGAGACAACGCTACCACCTGTCGTGAGAACAACGGATTCGAGTGACAACGATCGCGACTATGACGAGCACATTACAGCACCCTCTGTGCACGAAGACCAGGTGCAGGAGACAACGCTACCACCTGTCGTGAGAAACAAGAGTTTGGTTAACAATGATCATCGTCGTGTCCCATTGTAAACTGGGCGTGCCATCGCACACATCGTACATGTGGGTTAACCCACCTGTATGCGACAGACTTTGTGTGTTGCATGACATCGAGATGTATTGACGTCTGTGTCAATACAGGACTCTCTATAAGCCGGGAGCTGGACGCTAACGACCCGTGCATGCGCCACACAAAAGGTATCGTACATGTGCTAACCCACCTGTATGCGACAGACTTTGTGTGTTGCATGACATCGAGATGTATTGACGTCTGTGTCAATACAGGACTCTCTAAGCTGGGAGCTGGACGCTAACAACCCGTGCATGCGCCACACAAAAGGTATCGTACATGTGTTAACCCACCTGTATGCGACAGACTTTGTGTGTTGCATGACATCGAGATGTATTGACGTCTGTGTCAATACAGGACTCTCTAAGCTGGGAGCTGGACGATAACGACCCGTGCATGCGCCACACAAAAGGTAACTCGACTAACTACAAAACGCATATTGTGATGTAGAAAGTTGGCTCGACTGTTTGAATCAGCTGCAGCTGCGGTTTACTCACAAAGTGAATCGCACGCTTGTTAGAAGTACATTCGGAACACTTAAAAATACATCGCTCTCATCGAGTTCCGTCTCAGCGTTCACCGGCTGATGGGCAAGAGCGTGACATGGGATCGCCAGGAACTTACTTAAGGACTATCATCTCATTTGGCATTTACTCACGGACCCAAGAAACCAGTTCCGAAAAATGGTCGAGAATTATAACTTGTCTAATAGCAACTGGAAGATATGTTGCGTCATAAGCCTCTGATGGTTCACAAGGTGCACGGTCCACTCGAAATCCTAATGCTGTATTTGTAGTACATACACTAAGTCTTCTCTGTTGATGTCGGACTAGAGTTTTATTAGAGTTTTACTTTGCAACAATGGGATTCGAGCAATTGATGTGTATATTTTTAATAGTGCACAATGCTACTATTCCTAGGCTGAATGTACGACATGGCTCTTATGTATCATTATGTATCGTTTCCATTAAGTACTAATGGCATTTACTCACGGACCCAAGAAACCAGTTCCGAAAAATGGTCGAGAATTATAACTTGTCTAATAGCAACTGGAAGATATGTTGCGTCATAAGCCTCTGATGGTTCACAAGGTGCACGGTCCACTCTAAATCCTAATGCTGTATTTGTAGTACATACACTAAGTCTTCTCTGTTGATGTCAGACTAGAGTTTTATTAGAGTTTTACTTTGCAACAATGGGATTCGAGCAATTGATGTGTATATTTTTAATAGTGCACAATGCTACTATTCCTAGGCTGAATGTGTGACATGGCTCTTATGTATCATTATGTATCGTTTCCATTAAGTACTAATTTAAATAAAGTCCCTCTGTCCTCAGTGCTAGGTTGTGGGTTTAAGTGGCAAGACGTTCCTCGGGGCGCATATTGCTTGGGCCTCTCTCCTGGATGCCCTCTGTCAGACCGAGTGTTGACATGTGGCAAGACTCTCCTCGGGGCGCGTCTTGCTTGGGCTTCTCTCATGGAGGCCCTCAGTCAGACCCAGTGTTGACATGTGTCAAGACGCTCCTCGGGGCGTGTCTTGCTTGGGCCTCTCTCCTGGAGGCGCTCAGTCAGACCCAGTGTTGACATGTGGCAAGACGCTCCTCGGGGCGCGTCTTGCTTGGGCTTCTCTCCTGGAGGCCCTCAGTCAGACCCATTGTTGACATGTGGCAAGACGCTCCTCGGGGCACGTCTTGCTTGGGCCTCTCTCCTGGAGGCGCTCAAACAGACCGAGTAGTGACATGTGGCAAGACGCTCCTCTGGGCGCGTCTTGCTGGGGCTTCTCTCATGGAGGCACTCAGTCAGACCCAGTGTTGACATGTGGCAAGACGCTCCTCGGGGCGCGTCTTGCTTGGACCTCTCTCCCTGAGGCGCTCAGTAAGACCGAGTAGTGACATGTGGCAAGACGCTCCTCGGGGCGCTTCTTGCTTGGGCCTCTCTCATGGAGGCCCTCTGTCAGACCCAGTGTTGACATGTGTCAAGACGCTCCTCGGGGGGCGTCTTGCTTTGGCCTCTCTCCTGGAGGCACTCAGTCAGACCGAGTGCTGACATGTGGCAAGAAGCTCCTCGGGGCGCGTCTTGCTTGGACTTCTCTCCCGGAGGCCCTCAGTAAGAACCATTGTTGACATGTGGCAAGACGCTCCTCGGGACGCGTCTTGCTTGGGCCTCTCTCCAGAAGGCCCTCAATCAGACCCAGTGTTGACACGTGGCAAGACGCTCCTCGGGGCGCGTCTTGCTTGGGCCTCTCTCCTGGAGGCGCTCAGTCAGACTGAGTAGTGACATGTGGCCTGACGCTCCTCGGGGCGCGTGTTGCTTGGGCCTCTCTCCTGGAGGCGCTCAGTCAGACCAAGTGGTGACATGTGGCAAGACAATCCTCGGGGCGCATCTTGCTTGGGCCTCTCTCCTGGAGGCCCTCTGTCAGACCCAGTGTTGACATGTGGCAAGACACTCCTCGGGGCGCGTCTTGCTTGGGCCTCTCTCATGGAGGCCCTCTGTCAGACCCAGTGTTGACATGTGTCAAGACGCTCCTCGGGGCGCGTCTTGCTTTGGCCTCTCTCCTGGAGGCGCTCAGTCAGACCGAGTGCTGACATGTGGCAAGAAGCTCCTCGGGGCGCGTCTTGCTTGGGCTTCTCTCCTGGAGGCCCTCAGTAAGACCCATTGTTGACATGTAGCAAGACGCTCCTCGGGGCGCGTCTTGCTTGGGCCTCTCTCCTGGAGGCGCTCAGTCAGACTGAGTAGTGACATGTGGCCTGACGCTCCTCGGGGCGCGTGTTGCTTGGGCCTCTCTCCTGGAGGCGCTCAGTCAGACCAAGTGGTGACATGTGGCAAGACACTCCTCGGGGCGCGTCTTGCTTGGGCCTCTCTCCTGGAGGCCCTCTGTCATACCCAGTGTTGACATGTGTCAAGACGCTCCTCGGGGCGCGTCTTGCTTGGGCTTCTCTCCTGGAGGCCCTCAGTCAGATCCATTGTTGGCATGTGGCAAGACGCTCCTCGGGGCGCGTCTTGCTTGGGCCTCTCTCCTGTAGGCGCTCAGTCAGACCGAGTGCTGACATGTGGCAAGACGCTCCTTGGGGCGCGTCTTCCTTGGGCCTCTCTCCTGGAGGCGCTCAGTCAGACTGAGTAGTGACATGTGGCCTGACGATCCTCGGGGCACGTCTTGCTTGGGCCTCTCTCCTGGAGGCGCTCAGTCAGACCCAGTGGTGACATGTGGCAAGACGGTCCTTCGGGTGCATCTTGCTTGGGCCTCTCTCCTGGAGGCCCTCAGTCAGACCCATTGTTGACATGTGGCAAGACGCTGCTCGGGGCGCGTCTTGCTTGGGCCTCTCTCCTGGAGGCGCTCATTCAGACCCAGTGTTGACATGTGGCAAGACGCTCCTCGGGGCGCGTCTTGCTTGGGCCTCTCTCCTGGAGGCGCTCAGTCAGACCCAGTGTTGACATGTGGCAAGACGCTCCTCGGGGCGCGTCTTGCTTGGGCCTCTCTCCTGGAGGCGCTCAGTCAGACCCAGTGGTGACACGTGGAAAGATGCTCCTCGGGGCGCGTCTTGCTTGGGCCTCTCTCCTGGAGGCGCTCAGTCAGACCCAGTGTTGACACGTGGCAAGACGCTCCTCGGGGCGCGTCTTGCTTGGGCCTCTCTCCTGGAGGCGCTCAGTCAGACCCAGTGTTGGCATGTGGCAAGACACTCCTCGGGGCGCGTCTTGGTTGGGCCTCTCTCCTGGAGGCGCTCATTCAGACCCAGTGGTGACATGTGGCAAGACGCTCCTCGGGGCGCGTCTTGCTTGGGCCTCTCTCCTGAATGCCCTCTGTCAGACCGAGTGTTGACATGTGGCAAGACTCTCCTCGGGGCGCGTCTTGCTTGGGCTTCTCTCATGGAGGCCCTCAGTCCGACCCAGTGTTGACATGTGTCAAGATGCTCCTCGGGGCGTGTCTTGCTTGGGCCTCTCTTCTGGAGGCGCTCAGTCAGACCCAGTGTTGACATGTGTCAAGACGCTCCTCTGGGCGCGTCTTGCTTGGGCTTCTCTCCTGGAGGCCCTCAGTCAGACCCATTGTTGACATGTGGCAAGACGCTCCTCGGGGCGCGTCTTGCTTGGGCCTCTCTCCTGGAGGCGCTCAGTCAGACCGAGTAGTGACATGTGGCAAGACGCTCCTCGGGGCGCGTATTGCTTGGGCCTCTCTCCTGGAGGCGCTCAGTCAGACCGAGTAGTGACATGTGGCAAGACGCTCCTCGGGGCGCGTCTTGCTTGGACCTCCCTCCTGGAGGCGCTCAGTCAGACCGAGTAGTGACATATGGCAAGACGCTCCTCGGGGCGCGTCTTGCTTGGACCTCTCTCCTGGAGGCGCTCAGTTAGACCGAGTAGTGACATGTGGCAAGACGCTCCTCGGGGCGCGTATTGCTTGGGCCTCTCTCCTGGAGGCGCTCAGTAAGACCGAGTGCTGACATAAGGCAAGACGCTCCTCGGGGCGCGTCTTGCTGGGGCCTCTCTCCTGGAGGTGCTCAATCAGACCCAGTGGTGACACGTGGCAAGACGCTCCTCTGGGCGCGTCTTGCTTGGGCCTCTTTCCTGGAGGAGCTCAGTCAGACCCAGTGGTGACACGTGGCAAGACGCTCCTCGGGGCACGTCTTGCTTGGGCCTCTCTCCTGGAGGCCCTCAGTCAGACCCGAGGAGCGTCTTGCCATATGTCAACACTGGGTCTGACTGATCGCCTCCAGGAGAGAGGCCCAAGCAAGACACGCCCCGAGGAGCGTCTTGCCACATGTCAACACTGGGTCTGACTGAGCGCCTCCAGGAGAGGCCCAAGCAAGACGCGCCCTAAGGAGCGTCTTGCCACATGTCAACAATGTGTCTGACTGAGGGCCTCCAGGAGAGAGGAACAAGCAAGATGCGCCCGAAGGAGCGTCTTGCCACATGTCAACACTGGGTCTGACAGAGGGCCTCCAGGAGAGAGGCCCAAGCAAGACGCGCCCCAAGGAGCGTCTTGCCACATGTCACCTCTGGTTCTGACTGAGCGCCTCCAGGAGAGAGGCCCAAGCAAGACGTGCCCCGAGGAGCGTCTTGTCACATGTCAACACTGGGTCTGTCTGAGCGCCTCCAGGAGAGAAGCCCAAGCAAGACGCGCCCCGAGGAGCGTCTTGCCACATGTCAACAATGGGTCTGACTGAGGGCCTCCAGGAGAGAGGCCCAAGCAAGACGCGCCCCGAAGAGCGTCTTGACACATGTCAACACTGGGTATGACTGAGGGCCTCCAGGAGAGAGGCCCAAGCAAGATGCGCCCGGAGGAGCGTCTTGCCACATGTCAACACTGGGTCTGACAGAGGGCCTCCAGGAGAGAGGCCCAAGCAAGACGCGCCCCGAGGAGCGTCTTTCCACAGGTCAGCACTCGGTCTGACTGAGCGCCTCCAGGAGAGAGGCCCAAGCAAGACGCGCCCAAAGGAGCGTCTTGCAACATGTCAACAATGGGTCTGACTGAGCGCCTCCAGGAGAGAGGCCCAAGCAACACGCGCCCCGAGGAGCGTCAGGCCACATGTCACTACTCAGTCTGACTGAGCGCCTCCAGGAGAGAGGCCCAAGCAAGACGCGCCCCGAGGAGCGTCTTGCCACGTGTCAACACTGGGTCTGATTGAGGGCCTTCTGGAGAGAGGCCCAAGCAAGATGCGCCCCGAGGAGCGTCTTGCCACATGTCACCACTGGGTCTGACTGAGCGCCTCCAGGAGAGAGGGCCAAGCAAGACGCGCCCCGAGGAGCGTCTTGCCTTATGTCAGCAGTAGGTCTGACTGAGCGCCTCCAGGAGAGAGGCCCAAGCAAGATGCGCCCCGAGGAGCGTCTTGCGACATGTCACTACTCGGTCTAACTGAGCGCCTACAGGAGAGAGGTCCAAGCAAGACGCACCCCGAGGAGCGTCTTGCCACATGTCACTACTCGGTCTGACTGAGCGCCTCCAGGAGAGAGGCCCAAGCAAGACGTGCCCCGAGGAGCGTCTTGCCACATGTCAACAATGGGTCTGACTGAGGGCCTCCAGGAGAGAAGCCCAAGCAAGACGCGCCCCGAGGAGCGTCAGGCCACATGTCAACACTGGGTCTGACTGAGCCCCTCCAGGAGAGAGGCCCCAGCAAGACGCGCCCCGAGGAGCGTCTTGCCACATGTCAGCACTCGGTCTGACTGAGCGCCTCCAGGAGAGAGGCCCAAGCAAGAAGCGCCCCGAGGAGCTTCTTGCCACATGTCAACAATGGGTCTCACTGAGGGCCTCCAGGAGAGAAGCCCAAGCAAGACGCGCCCCGAGGAGCGTCTTGCCACATGTCAACACTGGGTCTAATTGAGCGCCTCCAGGAGAGAGGCCCAAGCAAGACGCGCCCCGAGGAGTGTCTTGCCACATGTCACTACTCGGTCTGACTGAGCGCCTCAAGGAGAGAGGTCCAAGCAACACGTGCCCCGAGGAGCGTCTTGCCACATGTCAACAATGGGTCTGACTGAGGGCCTCCAGGAGAGAAGCCCAAGCAAGAAGCGCCCCGAGGAGCGTCTTGCCACATGTCAACACTGGGTCTGACTGAGCGCCTCCAGGAGAGAGGCCCAAGCAAGACACGCCCCGAGGAGCGTCTTGACACATGTCAACACTGGGTCTGACTGAGGGCCTCCATGAGAGAAGCCCAAGCAAGACGCGCCCCGAGGAGAGTCTTGCCACATGTCAACACTGGGTCTGACAGAGGGCATCCAGGAGAGAGGCCCAAGCAATACGCGCCCCGAGGAGCGTCTTGCCACATGTCAACAATGGGTCTGACTGAGGGCCTCCAGGAGAGAAGCGAAAGCAAGACGCGCCCCGAGGAGCTTCTTTCCACATGTCAACAATGGGTCTTACTGAGGGCCTCCATGAGAGAAGCCCAAGCAAGACGCGCCCCGAGGAGTGTCTTGCCACATGTCAACACTGTGTCTGACTGAGCGCCTCCAGGAGAGAGGCCCAAGCAAGACGCGCCCCGAGGAGCGTCTTGCAACGTGTCAACACTGGGTCTGACTTAGCGCCTCCAGGAGAGAGGCCCAAGCAAGATGCGCCTCGAGGAGCGTCTTGCCACGTGTCAACAATGGGTCTCACTGAGGGCCTCCAGGAGAGAAGCCCAAGCAAGACGCGCCCCGAGGAGCGTCTTGCCACATGTCAACACTGGGTCTAATTGAGCGCCTCCAGGAGAGGGGCCCAAGCAAGACATACCCCGAGGAGCGTCTTGCCACATGTCACTACTCGGTCTGACTGAGCGCCTCCAGGAGAGAGGTCCAAGCAACACGTGCCCCGAGGAGCGTCTTGCCACATGTCAACAATGGGTCTGACTGAGGGCCTCCAGGAGAGAAGCCCAAGCAAGAAGCGCCCCGAGGAGCGTCCTGCCACATGTCAACACTGGGTCTGACTGAGCGCCTCCAGGAGAGAGGCCCAAGCAAGACACGCCCCGAGGAGCGTCTTGACACATGTCAACACTGGGTCTGACTGAGGGCCTCCATGAGAGAAGCCCAAGCAAGACGCGCCCCGAGGAGAGTCTTGCCACATGTCAACACTGGGTCTGACAGAGGGCATCCAGGAGAGTGGCCCAAGCAATACGCGCCCCGAGGAGCGTCTTGCCACATGTCAACAATGGGTCTGACTGAGGGCCTCCAGGAGAGAAGCCAAAGCAAGACGCGCCCCGAGGAGCTTCTTTCCACATGTCAACAGTGGGTCTTACTGAGGGCCTCCATTAGAGAAGCCCAAGCAAGTAGCGCCCCGAGGAGTGGCTTGCCACGTGTCAACACTGGGTCTGACTTAGCGCCTCCAGGAGAGAGGCCCCATTAAGATGCGCCTCGAGGAGCGTCTTGCCACGTGTCACCACTGGGTCTGACTGAGCTCCTCCAGGAGAGAGGCCCAAGCAAGACGCGCCCAGAGGAGCGTCTTGCCACGTGTCACCACTGGGTCTGATTGAGCACCTCCAGGAGAGAGGCCCCAGCAAGACGCGCCCCGAGGAGCGTCTTGCCACATGTCACCACTGGGTCTGACTGAGCGCCTCCAGGAGAGAGGCCCAAGCAAGACGCGCCCCGAGGAGCGTCTTGCCAAATGTCACTACTCGGTCTGACTGAGCGCCTCCAGGAGAGAGGCCCAAGCAAGACGTGCCCCGAGGAGCGTCTTGCCACATGTCAACAATGGGTCTGACTGAGGGCCTCCAGGAGAGAAGCCCAAGCAAGACGCGCCCAGAGGAGCGTCTTGCCACATGTCAACACTGGGTCTGACTGAGCGCCTCCAGGAGAGAGGCCCAAGCAAGACACGCCCCGAGGAGCGTCTTGACACATGTCAACACTGGGTCGGACTGAGGGCCTCCTTGAGAGAAGCCCAAGCAAGACGCGCCCCGAGGAGAGTCTTGCCACATGTCAACACTCGGTCTGACAGAGGGCATTCAGGAGAGAGGCCCAAGCAATGAGCGCCCCGAGGAGCGTCTTGCCTTATGTCAGCACTCGGTCTTACTGAGCGCCTCCAGGAGAGAGGCCCAAGCAAGACGCGCCCCGAGGAGCGTCTTGCCACATGTCAACAATGGGTTTGACTGAGGGCCTCCAGGATAGGGCCCAAGCAAGATGCGCCCGGAGGAGCGTCTTGCCACATGTCAACACTGGGTCTGACAGAGGGCCTCCAGGAGAGAGGCCCAAGCAAGATGCGCCCCGAGGAGCGTCTTGCCACATGTCACCTCTGGTTCTGACTGAGCGCCTCCAGGAGAGAGGCCCAAGCAAGACGCGCCCCGAGGAGCGTCTTGCCACATGTCAACAATGGGTCTGACTGAGGGCCTCCAGGAGAGAAGCCCAAGCAAGACGCGCCCCGAGGAGCGTCTTGACACATGTAGACACTGGGTCTGACAGAGGGCCTCCAGGAGAGAGGCCCAAGCAAGACGCGCCCCGAGGAGTGTCTTGCCACATGTAACCACTGGGTCTGACTGAGCGCCTCCAGGAGAGAGGCCCAAGCAAGACGCGCCCCGGGGAGCGTCAGGCCACATGTCACTACTCAGTCTGACTGAGCGCCTCCAGGAGAGAGGCCCAAGCAAGACGCGCCCCGAGGAGCGTCTTGCCACATGTCAGCACTGGGTCTGACTGAGCGCCTCCAGGAGAGAGGCCCCAGCAAGACGCGCCCCGAGGAGCGTCTTGCCTTATGTCAGCACTCGGTCTGACTGAGCGCCTCCAGGAGAGAGGCCCAAGCAAGACGCGCCCCGAGGAGTGTCGTGCCACATGTCAGCACTGGGTCTGACTGAGCGCCTCCAGGAGAGAGGCCCAAGCAAGACGTGCCCCGAGGATCGTCAGGCCACATGTCAACACTGGGTCTGTCTGAGCGCCTCCAGGAGAGAAGCCCAAGCAAGATGCGCCCCAAGGAGCGTCTTGACACATGTCAACACTGGGTCTGACAGAGGGCCTCCACGAGAGAGGCCCAAGCAAGACGCGCCCCGAGGAGTGTCGTGCCACATGTCAGCACTGGGTCTGACTGAGCGCCTCCAGGAGAGAGGCCCAAGCAAGACGTGCCCCGAGGATCGTCAGGCCACATGTCACTACTCAGTCTGACTGAGCGCCTCCAGGAGAGAGGCCCAAGCAAGATGCGCCCCGAGGAGCGTCTTGCCACATGACAACAATGGGTCTGACTGAGGGCCTCCAGGAGAGAAGCCCAAGCAACACGCGGCCCGAGGAGCGTCTTGCCACATGTCAGCACTCGGTCTGACTGAGCGCCTCCAGGAGAGAGGCCCAAGCAACACGCGCCCCGAGGAGCGTCAGGCCACATGTCACTACTCAGTCTGACTGAGCGCCTCCAGGAGAGAGGCCCAAGCAAGACGCGCCCCGAGGAGCGTCTTGCCACATGTCAACAATGGGTCTTACTGAGGGTCTCCAGGAGAGAAGCCCAAGCAAGACGCGCCCAGAGGAGCTTCTTGCCACATGTCAGCACTCGGTCTGACTGAGCGCCTCCAGGAGAGAGACCAAAGCAAGACGCGCCCCGAGGAGCGTCTTGACACATGTCAACACTGGGTCTGACAGAGGGCCTCCATGAGAGAGGCCCAAGCAAGACGCGCCCCGAGGAGTGTCTTGCCACATGTCAACACTGGGTCTGACAGAGGGCCTCCAGGAGAGAGGCCCAAGCAAGATGCGCCCCGAGGATTGTCTTGCCACATGTCACCACTTGGTCTGACTGAGCGCCTCCAGGAGAGAGGCCCAAGCAACACGCGCCCCGAGGAGCGTCAGGCCACATGTCACTACTCAGTCTGACTGAGCGCCTCCAGGAGAGAGGCCCAAGCAAGACGCGCCCCGAGGAGCGTCTTGCCACGTGTCAACACTGGGTCTGATTGAGGGCCGTCTGGAGAGAGGCCCAAGCAAGACGCGTCCCGAGGAGCGTCTTGCCACATGTCAACAATGGTCCTTACTGAGGGCCTCCGGGAGAGAAGTCCAAGCAAGACGCGCCCCGAGGAGCTTCTTGCCACATGTCAGCACTCGGTCTGACTGAGTGCCTCCAGGAGAGAGGCCAAAGCAAGACGCCCCCCGAGGAGCGTCTCTCCACATGTCAACACTGGGTCTGACTGAGTGCCTCCATGAGAGAGGCCCAAGCAAGAAGCTCCCCGAGGAGCGTCTTGCCAAATGTCACTACTCGGTCTTACTGAGCGCCTCAGGGAGAGAGGTCCAAGCAAGACACGCCCCGAGGAGCGTCTCTCCACATGTCAACACTGGGTCTGACTGAGTGCCTCCATGAGAGAAGCCCCAGCAAGACGCGCCCAGAGGAGCGTCTTGCCACATGTCACTACTCGGTCTGTTTGAGCGCCTCCAGGAGAGAGGCCCAAGCAAGACGTGCCCCGAGGAGCGTCTTGCCACATGTCAACAATGGGTCTGACTGAGGGCCTCCAGGAGAGAAGCCCAAGCAAGACGCACCCCGAGGAGCGTCTTGCCACATGTCAACACTGGGTCTGACTGAGCCCCTCCAGGAGAGAGGCCCAAGCAAGACACGCCCCGAGGAGCGTCTTGACACATGTCAACACTGGGTCTGACTGAGGGCCTCCATGAGAGAAGCCCAAGCAAGACGCGCCCCGAGGAGAGTCTTGCCACATGTCAACACTCGGTCTGACAGAGGGCATCCAGGAGAGAGGCCCAAGCAATATGCGCCCCGAGGAGCGTCTTGCCACTTAAACCCACAACCTAGCTCTGAGGACAGAGGGACTTTATTTAAATTAGTACTTAATGGAAACGATACATAATGATACATAAGAGCCATGTCACACATTCAGCCTAGGAATAGTAGCATTGTGCACTATTAAAAATATACACATCAATTGCTCGAATCCCATTGTTGCAAAGTAAAACTCTAATAAAACTCTAGTCTGACATTAACAGAGAAGACTTAGTGTATGTACTACAAATACAGCATTAGGATTTAGAGTGGACCGTGCACCTTGTGAACCATCAGAGGCTTATGACGCAACATATCTTCCAGTTGCTATTAGACAAGTTATAATTCTCGACCATTTTTCGGAACTGGTTTCTTGGGTCCGTGAGTAAATGCCATTAGTCCTTAATGGAAACGATACATAATGATACATAAGAGCCATGTCGTACATTCAGCCTAGGAATAGTAGCATTGTGCACTATTAAAAATATACACATCAATTGCTCGAATCCGACTGAGGGCCTCCAGGAGAGAGGCCCAAGCAAGATGCGCCCGGAGGAGCGTCTTGCCACATGTCAACACTGGGTCTGACATAGGGCCTCCAGGAGAGAGGCCCAAGCAAGACGCGCCCCGAGGAGCGTCTTTCCACATGTCAGCACTCGGTCTGACTGAGCGCCTCCAGGAGAGAGGCCCAAGCAAGACGCGCCCAAAGGAGCGTCTTGCAACATGTCAACAATGGGTCTGACTGAGCGCCTCCAGGAGAGAGGCCCAAGCAACACGCGCCTCGAGGAGCGTCAGGCCACATGTCACTACTCAGTCTGACTGAGCATCTCCAGGAGAGAGGCAAAAGCAAGACGCGCCCCGAGGAGCGTCTTGCCACGTGTCAACACTGGGTCTGATTGAGGGCCTTCTGGAGAGAGGCCCAAGCAAGACGAGCCCCGAGGAGCGTCTTGCCACATGTCAACAATGGGTCTTACTGAGGGCCTCCAGGAGAGAAGCCCAAGCAACACGCGCCCCGAGGAACTTCTTGCCACATGTCAGCACTCGGTCTGACAGAGCGCCTCCAGGAGAGAGGCCAAAGCAAGACGCGCCCCGAGGAGCGTCTTGACACATGTCAACACTGGGTCTGACAGAGGGCCTCCATGAGAGAGGCCCAAGCAAGACGCGCCCCGAGGAGTGTCTTGCCACATGTCAACACTGGGTCTGAATGAGCGGCTCCAGGAGAGAGGCCCAAGCAAGACGCGCCCCGAGGAGCGTCTTGCCACGTGTCAACACTGGGTCTGACTGAGCGCCTCCAGGAGAGAGGCCCAAGCAAGATGCGCCCCGAGGAGCGTCTTGCCACATGTCACCACTGGGTCTGACTGAGCGCCTCCAGGAGAGAGGCCCAAGCAAGACGCACCCCGAGGAGCGTCTTGCCACATGTCACTACTCGGTCTGACTGAGCTCCTCCAGGAGAGAGGCCCAAGCAAGACGTGCCCCGAGGAGCGTCTTGCCACATGTCAACAATGGGTCTGACTGAGGGCCTCCATTAGAGAAGCCCAAGCAAGACGCGCCCCGAGGAGCGTCAGGCCACATGTCAACACTGGGTCTTACTGAGCGCCTCCAGGAGAGAGGCACAAGCAAGACGCGCCCCGAGGAGCGTCTTGCCACATGTCAGCACTCGGTCTGACTGAGCGCCTCCAGGAGAGAGGCCCAAGCAAGAAGCGCCCCGAGGAGCTTCTTGCCACATGTCAATAATGGGTCTCACTGAGGGCCTCCAGGAGAGAAGCCCAAGCAAGACGCGCCCCGAGGAGCGTCTTGCCACATGTCACTACTCGGTCTGACTGAGCGCCTCCAGGAGAGAGGTCCAAGCAACACGTGCCCCGAGGAGCGTCTTGCCACAGGTCAACAATGGGTCTGACTGAGGGCCTCCAGGAGAGAAGCCCAAGCAAGAAGCGCCCCGGGGAGCGTCTTGCCACATGTCAACACTGGGTCTGACTGAGCGCCTCCAGGAGAGAGGCCCAAGCAAGACAGGCCCCGAGGAGCGTCTTGACACATGTCAACACTGGGTCTGACTGAGGGCCTCCATGAGAGAAGCCCAAGCAAGACGCGCCCCGAGGAGAGTCTTGCCACATGTCAACACTGGGTCTGACAGAGGGCATCCAGGAGAGAGGCCCAAGCAATACGCGCCCCGAGGAGCGTCTTGCCACATGTCAACAATGGGTCTGACTGAGGGCCTCCAGGAGAGAAGCCAAAGCAAGACGCGTCCCGAGGAGCTTCTTTCCACATGTCAACAATGGGTCTTACTGAGGGCCTCCATGAGAGAAGCCCAAGCAAGACGCGCCCCGAGGAGTGTCTTGCCACATGTCAACACTGTGTCTGACTGAGCGCCTCCAGGAGAGAGGCCCAAGCAAGACGCGCCCCGAGGAGCGTCTTGCCACGTGTCAAGACTGGGTCTGAATTAGCGCCTCCAGGAGAGAGGCCCAAGCAAGATGCGCCTCGAGGAGCGTCTTGCCACGTGTCACCACTGGGTCTGACTGAGCTCCTCCAGGAGAGAGGCCCAAGCAAGACGCGCCCAGAGGAGCGTCTTGCCACGTGTCACCACTGGGTCTGATTGAGCACCTCCAGGAGAGAGGCCCCAGCAAGACGCGCCCCGAGGAGCGTCTTGCCTTATGTCAGCACTCGGTCTGACTGAGCGCCTCCAGGAGATAGGCCCAAGCAAGACGCGCCCCGAGGAGCGTCTTGCCAAATGTCACTACTCGGTCTGACTGAGCGCCTCCAGGAGGGAGGTCCAAGCAAGACGCGCCCCGAGGAGCGTCTTGCCACATGTCACTACTCGGTCTGACTGAGCGCCTCCAGGAGAGAGGCCCAAGCAAGACGTTCCCAGAGGAGCGTCTTGCCACATGTCAACACTGGGTCTGACTGAGCGCCTCCAGGAGAGAGGCCCAAGCAAGACACGCCCCGAGGAGCGTCTTGACACATGTCAACACTGGGTCGGACTGAGGGCCTCCTTGAGAGAAGCCCAAGCAAGACGCGCCCCGAGGAGCGTCTTGCCACATGTCAACAATGGGTTTGACTGAGGGCCTCCAGGATAGGGCCCAAGCAAGATGCGCCCGGAGGAGCGTCTTGCCACATGTCAACACTGGGTCTGACAGAGGGCCTCCAGGAGAGAGGCCCAAGCAAGATGCGCCCGGAGGAGCGTCTTGCCACATGTCAACACTGGGTCTGACAGAGGGCCTCCAGGAGAGAGGCCCAAGCAAGACGCGCCCCGAGGAGCGTCTTGCCACATGTCACCTCTGGTTCTGACTGAGCGCCTCCAGGAGAGAGGCCCAAGCAAGACGCTTCCCGAGGAGCGTCTTGTCACATGTCAACACTGGGTCTGTCTGAGCGCCTCCAGGAGAGAAGCCCAAGCAAGATGCGCCCCAAGTAGCGTCTTGACACATGTCAACACTGGGTCTGACAGAGGGCCTCCAGGAGAGAGTCCCAAGCAAGATGCGCCCGGAGGAGCGTCTTGCCACATGTCAACACTGGGTCTGACAGAGGGCCTCCAGGAGAGAGGCCCAAGCAAGACGCGCCCCGAGGAGCGTCTTGCCACATGTCACCTCTGGTTCTGACTGAGCGCCTCCAGGAGAGAGGCCCAAGCAAGACGCTTCCCGAGGAGCGTCTTGTCACATGTCAACACTGGGTCTGTCTGAGCGCCTCCAGGAGAGAAGCCCAAGCAAGATGCGCCCCAAGGAGCGTCTTGACACATGTCAACACTGGGTCTGACAGAGGGCCTCCACGAGAGAGGCCCAAGCAAGACGCGCCCCGAGGAGTGTCGTGCCACATGTCAGCACTGGGTCTGACTGAGCGCCTCCAGGAGAGAGGCCCAAGCAAGACGTGCCCCGAGGATCGTCAGGCCACATGTCACTACTCAGTCTGACTGAGCGCCTCCAGGAGAGAGGCCCAAGCAAGACGCGCCCCGAGGAGCGTCTTGCCACATGACAACAATGGGTCTGACTGAGGGCCTCCAGGAGAGAAGCCCAAGCAACACGCGGCCCGAGGAGCGTCTTGCCACATGTCAGCACTCGGTCTGACTGAGCGCCTCCAGGAGAGAGGCCCAAGCAACACGCGCCCCGAGGAGCGTCAGGCCACATGTCACTACTCAGTCTGACTGAGCGCCTCCAGGAGAGAGGCCCAAGCAAGACGCGCCCCGAGGAGCGTCTTGCCACATGTCAACAATGGGTCTTACTGAGGGTCTCCAGAGAGAAGCCCAAGCAAGACGCGCCCCGAGGAGCTTCTTGCCACATGTCAGCACTCGGTCTGACTGAGCGCCTCCAGGAGAGAGACCAAAGCAAGACGCGCCCCGAGGAGCGTCTTGACACATGTCAACACTGGGTCTGACAGAGGGCCTCCATGAGAGAGGCCCAAGCAAGACGCGCCCCGAGGAGTGTCTTGCCACATGTCAACACTGGGTCTGACAGAGGGCCTCCAGGAGAGAGGCCCAAGCAAGATGCGCCCCGAGGATTGTCTTGCCACATGTCACCACTTGGTCTGACTGAGCGCCTCCAGGAGAGAGGCCCAAGCAACACGCGCCCCGAGGAGCGTCAGGCCACATGTCACTACTCAGTCTGACTGAGCGCCTCCAGGAGAGAGGCCCAAGCAAGACGCGCCCCGAGGAGCACGTCTTGCTTGGGCTTCTCTCCTGGAGGCCCTCAGTCAGACCCATTGTTGACATGTGGCAAGACGCTCCTCGGGGCACGTCTTGCTTGGGCTTCTCTCCTGGAGGCGCTCAAACAGACCGAGTAGTGACATGTGGCAAGACGCGCCCCGAGGAGCGTCTTGCAACATGTCAACACTGGGTCTGACTGAGCGCCTCCAGGAGAGAGGCCCAAGCAAGACGCGCCCCGAGGAGCGTCTTGTCACATGTCACTACTCGGTCTGACGGAGCACCTCCAGGAGAGAGGCCCAAGCAAGACGTGCCCCGAGGAGCGTCTTGCCACATGTCAACAATGGGTCTGACTGAGGGCCTCCAGGAGAGAAGCCCAAGCAAGAAGCGCCCCGAGGAGCGTCTTGCCACATGTCAACACTGGGTCTGACTGAGCGCCTCCAGGAGAGAGGCCCAAGCAAGACACGCCCGAGGAGCGTCGTGACACATGTAAACACTGGGTCTGACTGAGGGCCTCCATGAGAGAAGCCCAAGCAAGACGCGCCCCGAGGAGAGTCTTGCCACATGTCAACACTGGGTCTGACAGAGGGCATCCAGGATAGAGGCCCAAGCAATACGCGCCCCGAGGAGCGTCTTGCCACATGTCAGCACTCGGTCTGACTGAGCGCCTCCAGAAGAGAGGCCCAAGCAAGACGCGCCCCGAGGAGAGTCTTGCCACATGTGAACACTGGGTCTGACTGAGCGCCTCCAGGAGAGAGGCCCAAGCAAGACGCGCCTGGAGGAGCGTCTTTCCACATGTCAGCACTGGGTCTGACTGAGCGCCTCCAGGATAGAGGCCCAAGCAGGACACGCCCCGAGGAGCGTCTTGAAACATGTCAACACTGGGTCAGACTGAGGGCCTCCATGAGAGAAGCCCAAGCAAAACGCGCCCCGAGGAGAGTCTTGCCACATGTCAACACTCGGTCTGACAGAGGGCATTCAGGAGAGAGGCCCAAGCAATACGCGCCCCGAGGAGCGTCTTTCCACGTGTCACCACTGGGTCTGACTGAGCACCTCCAGGAGAGAGGCCCAAGCAAGACGCGCCCCGAGGAGCGTCTTGCCACATGTCAACAATGGGTCTGACTGAGCGCCTCCAGGAGAGAGGCCCAAGCAAGACGCGCCCGGAGGAGCGTCTTGCCACATGTCAGCACTCGGTCTGACTGAGCGCCTCCATGAGAGAGGCCCAAGCAAGACGCGCCCCGAGGAGCATCTTGACACATGTCTCCTCTGGGTCTGACTGAGCGCCTCCAGGAGAGAGGCCCAAGCAAGACGTGCCCCGAGGAGCGTCTTGCCACATGTCAACACTGGGTCTGACTGAGTGCCTCCATGAGAGAAGCCCCAGCAAGACGCGCCCCGAGGAGCGTCTTGCCACATGTCAACACTGGGTCTGACTGAGAACCTCCAGGAGAGAGGCCCAAGCAAGACATGCCCCGAGGAGGTTCTTTCCACATGTCAACAATGGGTCTTACTGAGGGCCTCCATGAGAGAAGCCCAAGCAAGACGCGCCCCGAGGAGTGTCTTGCCACATGTCAACACTGAGTCTGACTGAGCGCCTCCAGGAGAGAGGCCCAAGCAAGACGCGCCCCGAGGAGCGTCTTGCCACGTGTCAACACTGGGTCTGACTTAGCGCCTCCAGGAGAGAGGCCCAAGCAAGATGCGCCCCGAGGAGCGTCTTGCCACGTGTCACCACTGGGTCTGACTGAGCTCCTCCAGGAGAGAGGCCCAAGCAAGATGCGCCCAGAGGAGCGTCTTGCCACATGTCAACACTGGGTCTGACTGAGCGCCTCCAGGAGAGAGGCCCAAGCAAGACACGCCCCGAGGAGCGTCTTGACACATGTCAACACTGGGTCGGACTGAGGGCCTCCATGAGAGAAGCCCAAGCAAGACGCGCCCCGAGGAGAGTCTTGCCACATGTCAACACTCGGTCTGACAGAGGGCATTCAGGAGAGAGGCCCAAGCAATACGCGCCCCGAGGAGCCTCTTGCCACATGTCAACAATGGGTCTGACTGAGGGCCTCCAGGAGAGAAGCCAAAGCAAGACGCGCCCCGAGGAGGTTCTTTCCACATGTCAACAATGGGTCTTACTGAGGGCCTCCATGAGAGAAGCCCAAGCAAGACGCGCCCCGAGGAGTGTTTTGCCACATGTCAACAATGAGTCTGACTGAGCGCCTCCAGGAGAGAGGCCCAAGCAAGACGCGCCCCGAGGAGCGTCTTGCCACGTGTCAACACTGGGTCTGACTTAGCGCCTCCAGGAGAGAGGCCCAAGCAAGATGCGCCCCGAGGAGCGTCTTGCCACGTGTCACCACTGGGTCTGACTGAGCTCCTCCAGGAGAGAGGCCCAAGCAAGATGCGCCCAGAGGAGCGTCTTGCCACATGTCAACACTGGGTCTGACTGAGCGCCTCCAGGAGAGAGGCCCAAGCAAGACACGCCCCGAGGAGCGTCTTGACACATGTCAACACTGGGTCGGACTGAGGGCCTCCATGAGAGAAGCCCAAGCAAGACGCGCCCCGAGGAGAGTCTTGCCACATGTCAACACTCGGTCTGACAGAGGGCATTCAGGAGAGAGGCCGAAGCAATACGCGCCCCGAGGAGCGTCTTGCCACATGTCACCACTGGGTCTGAATGAGCGCCTCCAGGAGAGAGGCCCAACCAAGACGCGCCCCGAGGAGCGTCTTGCCACGTGTCAACACTGGGTCTGACTGAGCGCCTCCAGGAGAGAGGCCCAACCAAGACGCGCCCCGAGGAGCTTCTTGCCACATGTCAGCACTCGGTCTGACTGAGCGCCTCCAGGAGAGAGACCAAAGCAAGACGCGCCCCGAGGAGCGTCTTGCCACGTGTCAACACTGGGTCTGACTGAGCGCCTCCAGGAGAGAGGCCCAAGCAAGACGCGCCCCGAGGAGCTTCTTGCCACATGTCAGCACTCGGTCTGACTGAGCGCCTCCAGGAGAGAGACCAAAGCAAGACGCGCCCAAGCAACACGTGCCCCGAGGAGCGTCTTGCCACGTGTCAACACTGGGTCTGACTTAGCGCCTCCAGGAGAGAGGCCCAAGCAAGATGCGCCCCGAGGAGCGTCTTGCCACGTGTCACCACTGGGTCTGATTGAGCACCTCCAGGAGAGAGGCCCCAGCAAGACGCGCCCCGAGGAGCGTCTTTCCTTATTTCAGCAGTCGGTCTGACTGAGCGCCTCCAGGAGAGAGGCCCAAGCAAGACGCGCCCAGAGGAGCGTCTTGCCACATGTCAACACTGGGTCTGACTGAGCGCCTCCAGGAGAGAGGCCAAAGCAAGACACGCCCCGAGGAGCGTCTTGACACATGTCAACACTGGGTCGGACTGAGGGCCTCCATGAGAGAAGCCCAACCAAGACGCGCCCCGAGGAGCGTCTTGCCACGTGTCAACACTGGGTCTGACTGAGCGCCTCCAGGAGAGAGGCCCAAGCAAGACGCGCCCCGAGGAGCGTCTTGCCACATGTCAACACTGGGTCTGACTGAGCGCCTCCAGGAGAGAGGCCCAAGCAAGACGCGCCCCGAGGAGCGTCTTGCCACATGTCAGCACTGGGTCTGACTGAGCGCCTCCAGGAGAGAGGCCCCAGCAAGACGCGCCCCGAGGAGCGTCTTGCCTTATGTCAGCACTCGGTCTGACTGAGTGCCTCCAGGAGAGAGGCCCAAGCAAGACGCGCCCCGAGGAGCGTCTTGCCACATGTCAACAATGGGTCTGACTGAGGGCCTCCAGGAGAGAGGCCCAAGCAAGATGCGCCCGGAGGAGCGTCTTGCCACATGTCAACACTGGGTCTGACAGAGGGCCTCCAGGAGAGAGGCCCAAGCAAGACGCGCCCCGAGGAGAGTCTTGCCACATGTCAACACTCGGTCTGACAGAGGGCATTCAGGAGAGAGGCCCAAGCAATACGCGCCCCGAGGTTCGTCTTGCCACATGTCACCACTGGGTCTGAATGAGTGCCTCCAGGAGAGAGGCCCAACCAAGACGCGCCCCGAGGAGTGTCTTGCCACATGCCAACACTGGGTCTGACTGAGCGCCTCCAGGAGAGAGGCCCAAGCAAGATGCGCCCCGAGGAGAGTCTTGCCACGTGTCACCACTGGGTCTGACTGAGCGCCTCCAGGAGAGAGGCCCAAGCAAGACGCGCCCCGAGGAGCGTCTTGCCACATGTGAACACTGGGTCTGACTGAGCGTCTCCAGGAGAGAGGCCCAAGCAAGACGCGCCCGGAGGAGCGTCTTGCAACATGTCACCACTCGGTCTGACTGAGCGCCTCCAGGAGAGATGCCCAAGCAAGACGCACCCCGAGGAGCGTCTTTACACATGTCTCCTCTGGGTCTGACTGAGCACCTCCAGGAGAGAGGCCCAAGCAAGACGTGCCCCGACGAGCATCTTGCCACATGTCAACACTGGGTCTGACTGAGTGCCTCCATGAGAGAAGCCCCAGCAAGACGCGCCCCGAGGAGCGTCTTGCCACATGTCAACACTGGGTCTGACTGAGCACCTCCAGGAGAGAGGCCCAAGCAAGAAGCGCCCCGAGGAGCACCTTGCCACATGTCAACACTGGGTCTGACTGAGCGCCTCCAGGAGAGAGGCCCGAGGAGCGTCTTGCCACATGTCACCTCTGGGTCTGACTGAGCGCCTCCAGGAGAGAGGCGCAAGCAAGAAACGCCCGAGGAGCGTCTTGACACATGTCAACACTGGGTCTGACTGAGCGCCTCCAGGAGAGAGGCCCCAGCAAGACGTGCCCCGAGGAGCGTCTTGCCACATGTCAGCACTCGGTCTGACTGAGCGCCTCCAGGAGAGAGGCCCAAGCAAGAAGCGCCCCGAGGAGCGTCTTGCCACATGTCAACAATGGGTCTGACTGAGGGCCTCCAGGAGAGAAGCCCAAGCAAGACGCGCCCCGAGGAGCGTCTTGCCACATGTCACTACTCGGTCTGACTGAGCGCCTCCAGGAGAGAGGTCAAAGCAAGACGCGCCCCGAGGAGAGTCTTGCCACATGTCAACACTGGGTCTGACAGAGGGCATTCAGGAGAGAGGCCCAAGCAATACGCGCCCCGAGGAGCCTCTTGCCACATGTCAACAATGGGTCTGACTGAGGGCCTCCAGGAGAGAAGCCAAAGCAAGACGCGCCCCGAGGAGGTTCTTTCCACATGTCAACAATGGGTCTTACTGAGGGCCTCCATGAGAGAAGCCCAAGCAAGACGCGCCCCGAGGAGTGTCTTGCCACATGTCAACACTGAGTCTGACTGAGCGCCTCCAGGAGAGAGGCCCAAGCAAGACGCGCCCCGAGGAGCGTCTTGCCACGTGTCAACACTGGGTCTGACTTAGCGCCTCCAGGAGAGAGGCCCAAGCAAGATGCGCCCCGAGGAGCGTCTTGCCACGTGTCACCACTGGGTCTGACTGAGCTCCTCCAGGAGAGAGGCCCAAGCAAGATGCGCCCAGAGGAGCGTCTTGCCACATGTCAACACTGGGTCTGACTGAGCGCCTCCAGGAGAGAGGCCCAAGCAAGACACGCCCCGAGGAGCGTCTTGACACATGTCAACACTGGGTCGGACTGAGGGCCTCCATGAGAGAAGCCCAAGCAAGACGCGCCCCGAGGAGAGTCTTGCCACATGTCAACACTCGGTCTGACAGAGGGCATTCAGGAGAGAGGCCGAAGCAATACGCGCCCCGAGGAGCGTCTTGCCACATGTCACCACTGGGTCTGAATGAGCGCCTCCAGGAGAGAGGCCCAACCAAGACGCGCCCCGAGGAGCGTCTTGCCACGTGTCAACACTGGGTCTGACTGAGCGCCTCCAGGAGAGAGGCCCAAGCAAGACGCGCCCCGAGGAGCGTCTTGCCACATGTCAACACTGGGTCTGACTGAGCGCCTCCAGGAGAGAGGCCCAAGCAAGACGCGCCCCGAGGAGCGTCTTGCCACATGTCAGCACTGGGTCTGACTGAGCGCCTCCAGGAGAGAGGCCCCAGCAAGACGCGCCCCGAGGAGCGTCTTGCCTTATGTCAGCACTCGGTCTGACTGAGCGCCTCCAGGAGAGAGGCCCAAGCAAGACGCGCCCCGAGGAGCGTCTTGCCACATGTCAACAATGGGTCTGACTGAGGGCCTCCAGGAGAGAGGCCCAAGCAAGATGCGCCCGGAGGAGCGTCTTGCCACATGTCAACACTGGGTCTGACAGAGGGCCTCCAGGAGAGAGGCCCAAGCAAGACGCGCCCCGAGGAGCGTCTTGCCACATGTCACCTCTGGTTCTGACTGAGCTTCTCCAGGAGAGAGGCCCAAGCAAGACGCGCCCAGAGGAGCGTCTTGTCATAAGTCAACACTGGGTCTGTCTGAGCGCCTCCAGGAGAGAAGCCCAAGCAAGACGCGCCCCGAGGAGCGTCTTGCCACATGTCAACAATGGGTCTGACTGAGGGCCTCCAGGAGAGAAGCCCAAGCAAGACGCGCCCCGAGGAGCGTCTTGACACATGTCAACACTGGGTCTGAAAGAGGGCCTCCAGGAGAGAGGCCCAAGCAAGACGCGCCCCGAGGAGTTTCTTGCCACATGTCACCACTGGGTCTGACTGAGCGCCTCCAGGAGAGAGGCCCAAGCAAGACGCGCCCCGAGGAGCGTCAGGCCACATGTCACTACTCAGTCTGACTGAGCGCCTCCAGGAGAGAGGCCCGAGCAAGACGCGCCCCGAGGAGCGTCTTGCCACATGTCAGCACTGGGTCTGACTGAGCGCCTCCAGGAGAGAGGCCCCAGCAAGACGCGCCCCGAGGAGAGTCTTGCCACATGTCAACACTCGGTCTGACAGAGGGCATTCAGGAGAGAGGCCCAAGCAAGACACGCCCCGAGGAGCGTCTTGACACATGTCAACACTGGGTCGGACTGAGGGCCTCCATGAGAGAAGCCCAAGCAAGATGCGCCCCAAGGAGAGTCTTGCCACATGTCAACACTCGGTCTGACAGAGGGCATTCAGGAGAGAGGCCGAAGCAATACGCGCCCCGAGGAGCGTCTTGCCACATGTCACCACTGGGTCTGAATGAGCGCCTCCAGGAGAGAGGCCCAACCAAGACGCGCCCCGAGGAGCGTCTTGCCACGTGTCAACACTGGGTCTGACTGAGCGCCTCCAGGAGAGAGGCCCAAGTAAGACGCGCCCAGAGGAGCGTCTTGCCACATGTCAACACTGGGTCTGACTGAGCGCCTCCAGGAGAGAGGCCCAAGCAAGACGCGCCCCGAGGAGCGTCTTGCCACATGTCAGCACTGGGTCTGACTGAGCGCCTCCAGGAGAGAGGCCCCAGCAAGACGCGCCCCGAGGAGCGTCTTGCCTAATGTCAGCACTCGGTCTGCCTAAGCGCCTCCAGGAGAGAGGCCCAAGCAAGATGCGCCCCGAGGAGCGTCTTGCCACATGTCAACAATGGGTCTGACTGAGGGCCTCCAGGAGAGAGCCCCAAGCAAGATGCGCCCGGAGGAGCGTCTTGCCACATGTCAACACTGGGTCTGACAGAGGGCCTCCAGGAGAGAGGCCCAAGCAAGACGCGCCCCGAGGAGCGTCTTGCCACATGTCACCTCTGGTTCTGACTGAGCTTCTCCAGGAGAGAGGCCCAAGCAAGACGCGCCCCGAGGAGCGTCTTGACCCAGTGGTGACACGTGGCAAGACACTCCTCGGGGCGCATCTTGCTTGGGCCTCTCTCCTGGAGAAGCTAAGTCAGACCCAGTGTTGACAGGTGGCAAGACGCTCCTCGGGGCGCGTCTTGCTTGGGCCTCTCTCCTGGAGGCGCTCAGTCAGACACAGTGTTGACATGTGGCAAGACACTCCTCGGGGCGCGTCTTGCTTGGGCTTCTCTCATGGAGGCCCTCAGTAAGACCCATTGTTGACATGTGGAAAGAAGCTCCTCGGGGCGCGTCTTGCTTTGGCTTCTCTCCTAAAGGCCCTCAGTCAGACCCATTGTTGACATGTGGCAAGAGGCTCCTCGGGGCGCGTATTGCTTGGGCCTCTCTCCTGGATGCCCTCTGTCAGACCCAGTGTTGACATGTGGCAAGACTCTCCTCGGGGTGCGTCTTGCTTGGACCTCTCTCCTGGAGGCGCTCAGTCAGACCGAGTAGTGTCATGTGGCAAGACACTCCTCGCGGCGCGTCTTGCTTGGGCTTCTCTCCTGGAGGCCCTCAGTCAGACCCATTGTTGACATGTGGCAAGACGCTCCTCGGGGCGCTTCTTGCTTGGGCCTCGCTCCTGGAGGCGCTCAGTCAGACCGAGTGCTGACATGTGGCAAGACGCTCCTCGGGGCGCGTCTTGCTGGGGCCTCTCACCTGGAGGCGCTCAGTCAGACCCAGTGTTGACATGTGTCAAGACGCTCCTCGGGCGTTTCTTGCTTGCGCCTCTCTCCTGGAGGCGCTCAGTCAGACCCAGAGGTGACATGTGGCAAGACACTCCTCGGGCCTCTCTCCTGGAGGCGCTCAGTCAGACCCAGTGTTGACATGTGGCAAGACGCTCCTCGGGGCGCTTCTTGCTTGGGCCTCTCTCCTGGAGGCGCTCAGTCAGACCCAGTGTTGACACGTGGCAAGACGCTCCTCGGGGCGCATCTTGCTTGGGCCTCTCTCCTGGAGGCGCTCAGTCAGACCCAGTGTTGGCATGTGGCAAGACACTCCTCGGGGCGCGTATTGGTTGGGCCTCTCTCTTGGAGGCGCTCATTCAGACCCAGTGGTGACATGTGGCAAGACGCTCCTCGGGGCGCGTATTGCTTGGGCCTCTCTCCTGAATGCCCTCTGTCAGACCGAGTGTTGACATGTGGCAAGACTCTCCTCGGGGGGCGTCTTGCTTGGGCTTCTCTCATGGAGTTCCTCAGTCCGACCCAGTGTTGACATGTGGCAAGACGCTCCTCTGGGCGCGTCTTGCTTGGGCTTCTCTCCTGGAGGCCCTCAGTCAGACCCATTGTTGACATGTGGCAAGACACTCCTCGGGGCGCGTCTTGCTTGGGCCTCTCTAATGGAGGCGCTCAGTCAGACCGAGTGCTGACATAAGGCAAGACGCGCCCCGAGGAGCGTCTTGCCACGTGTCAACACTGGGTCTGATTGAGGGCCTTCTGGAGAGAGGCCCAAGCAAGAAGCGCCCCGAGGAGCGTCTTGCCACATGTCACTACTCGGTCTGACTGAGTTCCTCCGGGGCACATGTCAGCACTCGGTCGGACTGAGCGCCTCCAGGAGAGAGGCCAAAGCAAGACGCGCACCGAGGAGCGTCTTGACACATGTCTCCTCTGGGTCTGACTGAGTGCCTCCAGGAGAGAGGCCCAAGCAAGATGCGCCCCGAGGAGCGTCTTGCCACGTGTCACCACTGGGTCTCACTGAGCTCCTCCAGGAGAGAGGCCCAAGCAAGACGCGCCCAGAGGAGCGTCTTGCCACGTGTCACCACTGGGTCTGATTGAGCACCTCCAGGAGAGAGGCCTCAGCAAGACGCGCCCCGAGGAGCGTCTTGCCACATGTCAGCACTGGGTCTGACTGAGCGCCTCCAGGAGAGAGGCCCCAGCAAGACGCGCCCCGAGGAGCGTCTTGCCTTATGTCAGCACTCGGTCTGACTGAGCGCCTCCAGGAGAGAGGCCCAAGCAAGACGCGCCCCGAGGAGCGTCTTGCCACATGTCAACAATGGGTCTGACTGAGGGCCTCCAGGAGAGAGGCCCAAGCAAGATGCGCCCGGAGGAGCGTCTTGCCACATGTCAACACTGGGTCTGACAGAGGGCCTCCAGGAGAGAGGCCCAAGCAAGACGCGCCCCGAGGAGCGTCTTGCCACATGTCACCTCTGGTTCTGACTGAGCTTCTCCAGGAGAGAGGCCCAAGCAAGACGCGCCCCGAGGAGCGTCTTGTCATAAGTCAACACTGGGTCTGTCTGAGCGCCTCCAGGAGAGAAGCCCAAGCAAGACGCGCCCCGAGGAGCGTCTTGCCACATGTCAACAATGGGTCTGACTGAGGGCCTCCAGGAGAGAAGCCCAAGCAAGACGCGCCCCGAGGAGCGTCTTGACACATGTCAACACTGGGTCTGACAGAGGGCCTCCAGGAGAGAGGCCCAAGCAAGACGCGCCCCGAGGAGTTTCTTGCCACATGTCACCACTGGGTCTGACTGAGCGCCTCCAGGAGAGAGGCCCAAGCAAGACGCGCCCCGAGGAGCGTCAGGCCACATGTCACTACTCAGTCTGACTGAGCGCCTCCAGGAGAGAGGCCCGAGCAAGACGCGCCCCGAGGAGCGTCTTGCCACATGTCAGCACTGGGTCTGACTGAGCGCCTCCAGGAGAGAGGCCCCAGCAAGACGCGCCCCGAGGAGAGTCTTGCCACATGTCAACACTCGGTCTGACAGAGGGCATTCAGGAGAGAGGCCCAAGCAAGACACGCCCCGAGGAGCGTCTTGACACATGTCAACACTGGGTCGGACTGAGGGCCTCCATGAGAGAAGCCCAAGCAAGATGCGCCCCAAGGAGAGTCTTGCCACATGTCAACACTCGGTCTGACAGAGGGCATTCAGGAGAGAGGCCGAAGCAATACGCGCCCCGAGGAGCGTCTTGCCACATGTCACCACTGGGTCTGAATGAGCGCCTCCAGGAGAGAGGCCCAACCAAGACGCGCCCCGAGGAGCGTCTTGCCACGTGTCAACACTGGGTCTGACTGAGCGCCTCCAGGAGAGAGGCCCAAGTAAGACGCGCCCAGAGGAGCATCTTGCCACATGTCAACACTGGGTCTGACTGAGCGCCTCCAGGAGAGAGGCCCAAGCAAGACGCGCCCCGAGGAGCGTCTTGCCACATGTCAGCACTGGGTCTGACTGAGCGCCTCCAGGAGAGAGGCCCCAGCAAGACGTGCCCCGAGGAGCGTCTTGCCTTATGTCAGCACTTGGTCTGACTAAGCGCCTCCAGGAGAGAGGCCCAAGCAAGATGCGCCCCGAGGAGCGTCTTGCCACATGTCAACAATGGGTCTGACTGAGGGCCTCCAGGAGAGAGCCCCAAGCAAGATGCGCCCGGAGGAGCGTCTTGCCACATGTCAACACTGGGTCTGACAGAGGGCCTCCAGGAGAGAGGCCCAAGCAAGACGCGCCCCGAGGAGCGTTTTGCCACATGTCACCTCTGGTTCTGACTGAGCTTCTCCAGGAGAGAGGCCCAAGCAAGACGCGCCCCGAGGAGCGTCTTGACCCAGTGGTGACACGTGGCAAGACACTCCTCGGGGCGCATCTTGCTTGGGCCTCTCTCCTGGAGAAGCTAAGTCAGACCCAGTGTTGACACGTGGCAAGACGCTCCTCGGGGCGCGTCTTGCTTGGGCCTCTCTCCTGGAGGCGCTCAGTCAGACACAGTGTTGACATGTGGCAAGACACTCCTCGGGGCGCGTCTTGCTTGGGCTTCTCTCATGGAGGCCCTCAGTAAGACCCATTGTTGACATGTGGAAAGAAGCTCCTCGGGGCGCGTCTTGCTTTGGCTTCTCTCCTAAAGGCCCTCAGTCAGACCCAGTGGTGACACGTGGCAAGACGCTCCTCGAGGTGCATCTTGCTTGGGCCTCTCTCCTGGAGGCGCTAAGTCAGACCCAGTGTTGACACGTGGCAAGACGCTCCTCGGGGCGCGTCTTGC
This sequence comes from Nothobranchius furzeri, assembly GCF_043380555.1. Lineage (NCBI taxonomy): Eukaryota > Metazoa > Chordata > Actinopteri > Cyprinodontiformes > Nothobranchiidae > Nothobranchius > Nothobranchius furzeri. The sequence continues at coordinate 37,035 of NW_027223064.1, forward strand.
TTGGGCCTCTCTCCTGGAGGCGCTCAGTCAGACACAGTGTTGACATGTGGCAAGACACACCTCGGGGCGCGTCTTGCTTGGGCTTCTCTCATGGAGGCCCTCAGTAAGACCCATTGTTGACATGTGGAAAGAAGCTCCTCGGGGCGCGTCTTGCTTTGGCTTCTCTCCTGGAGGCCCTCAGTCAGACCCATTGTTGACATGTGGCAAGACGCTCCTCGGGGCGCGTATTGCTTGGGCCTCTCTCCTGGATGCCCTCTGTCAGACCCAGTGTTGACATGTGGCAAGACTCTCCTCTGGGCGCGTCTTGCTTGGGCTTCTCTCATGGAGGCCCTCAGTCAGACCCAGTGTTGACATGTGTCAAGACGCTCCTCGGGGCGTGTTTTGCTTGGGCCTCTCTCCTGGAGGCGCTCAGTCAGACCCAGTGTTGACATGTGGCAAGACGCTCCTCGGGGCGCTTCTTGCTTCGGCTTCTCTCCTGGAGGCCCTCAGTCAGACCCATTGTTGACCTGTGGCAAGACGCTCCTCGGGGCACGTGTTGCTCTGACCTCTCTCCTGGAGGCGCTCAGTCAGACCGAGTAGTGACATGTGGCAAGACGCTCCTCGGGGTATGTCTTGCTTGGGCGTCTCTCCTGGAGGCGCTCAATTAGACCCAGTGTTGACATGTGGCAAGACGCTCCTCGGGGCGCGTCTTGCTTGGGCTTCTCTCCTGGAGGCCCTCAGTAAGACCCATTGTTGACATGTGGCAAGACGCTCCTCGTGGTGCGTCTTGCTTGGGCCTCTCTCCAGAAGGCCCTCAATCAGACCCAGTGTTGACACGTGGCAAGACGCTCCTCGGGGCGCGTCTTGCTTGGGCCTCTCTCCTGGAGGCGCTCAGTCAGACTGAGTAGTGACATGTGGCCTGACGCTCCTCGGGGCGCGTCTTGCTTGGGCCTCCCTCCTGGAGGCGCTCAGTCAGACCCATTGGTGACATGTGGCAAGACACTCCTCGGGGCGCGTCTTGCTTGGGCCCCTCTCCTGGAGGCCCTCTGTCAGACCCAGTGTTGACATGTGTCAAGACGCTCCACGGGGCGCGTCTTGCTTGGGCTTCTCTCCTGGAGGCCCTCAGTCAGACCCATTGTTGACATGTGGCAAGACGCTCCTCGGGGCGCGTCTTGCTTGTGCCTCTCTCCTGGAGGCGCTCAGTCAGAACCAGAGGTGACATGTGGCAAGACGCTCCTCGGGGCGCGTCTTGCTTGGGCCTCTCTCCTGGAGGCCCTCTGTCAGACCCAGTGTTGACATGTGGCGAGACGCTCCTCCGGGCGCATCTTGCTTGGGCCTCTCTCCTGGAGGCCCTCAGTAAGACCCATTGTTGACATGTGGCAAGACGCTCCTCGGGGTGCGTATTGCTTGGGCCTCTCTCCAGAAGGCCCTCAATAAGACCCAGTGTTGACATGTGGCAAGACGCTCCACGGGGCGCGTCTTGCTTGGGCTTCTCTCCTGGAGGCCCTCAGTCAGACCCATTGTTGACATGTGGCAAGACGCTCCTCGGGGCGCGTCTTGCTTGGGCCTCTCTCCTGGAGGCGCTCAGTCAGACCCAGTGTTGACATGTGGCAAGACGCTCCACGGGGCGCGTCTTGCTTGGGCTTCTCTCCTGGAGGCCCTCAGTCAGATCCATTGTTGACATGTGGCAAGACGCTCCTCGGGGCACGTCTTGCTTGGGCCTCTCTCCTGGAGGCGCTCAGTCAGACCGAGTAGTGACATGTGGCAAGACGCTCCTCGGGGCGCGTCGTGCTTGGACCTCTCTCCTGGAGGCGCTCAGTTAGACCGAGTAGTGACATGTCGCAAGACGCTCCTCGGGGCGCGTCTTGCTTGGGTCTCTCTCCTGGAGGCGCTAAGTAAGACCAAGTGCTGACATAAGGCAAGACGCTCCTCGGGGCGCTCATTGCTTGGGCCTCTCTCCTGAATGCCCTCTGTCAGACCGAGTGTTGACATGTGGCAAGACTCTCCTCGGGGCGCGTCTTGCTTGGGCTTCTCTCATGGAGGCCCTCAGTCCGACCCAGTGTTGACATGTGTCAAGACGCTCCTCGGGGCGTGTCTTGCTTGGGCCTCTCTCCTGGAGGCGCTCAGTCAGACCCAGTGTTGACATGTGGCAAGACGCTCCTCTGGGCGCGTCTTGCTTGGGCCTCTCTCCTGGAGGTGCTCAGTCAGACCGAGTAGTGACATGTGGCAAGACGCTCCTCGGGGCGCGTCTTGCTTGGACCTCCCTCCTGGAGGCGCTCAGTCAGACCGAGTAGTGACATTTGGCAAGACGCTCCTCGGGGCGCGTCTTGCTTGGGCCTCTCTCCTGGAGGAGCTCAGTCAGACCCAGTGGTGACACGTGGCAAGACGCTCCTCGAGGCGAATCTTGCTTGGGCCTCTCTCCTGGAGGCGCTAAGTCAGACCCAGTGTTGACACGTGGCAAGACGCTCCTCGGGGCGCGTCTTGCTTGGGCCTCTCTCCTGGAGGCGCTCAGTCAGACACAGTGTTGACATGTGGCAAGACACACCTCGGGGCGCGTCTTGCTTGGGCTTCTCTCATGGAGGCCCTCAGTAAGACCCATTGTTGACATGTGGAAAGAAGCTCCTCGGGGCGCGTCTTGCTTTGGCTTCTCTCCTGGAGGCCCTCAGTCAGACCCATTGTTGACATGTGGCAAGACGCTCCTCGGGGCGCGTATTGCTTGGGCCTCTCTCCTGGATGCCCTCTGTCAGACCCAGTGTTGACATGTGGCAAGACTCTCCTCTGGGCGCGTCTTGCTTGGGCTTCTCTCATGGAGGCCCTCAGTCAGACCCAGTGTTGACATGTGTCAAGACGCTCCTCGGGGCGTGTTTTGCTTGGGCCTCTCTCCTGGAGGCGCTCAGTCAGACCCAGTGTTGACATGTGGCAAGACGCTCCTCGGGGCGCTTCTTGCTTCGGCTTCTCTCCTGGAGGCCCTCAGTCAGACCCATTGTTGACCTGTGGCAAGACGCTCCTCGGGGCACGTGTTGCTCTGACCTCTCTCCTGGAGGCGCTCAGTCAGACCGAGTAGTGACATGTGGCAAGACGCTCCTCGGGGTATGTCTTGCTTGGGCGTCTCTCCTGGAGGCGCTCAATTAGACCCAGTGTTGACATGTGGCAAGACGCTCCTCGGGGCGCGTCTTGCTTGGGCTTCTCTCCTGGAGGCCCTCAGTAAGACCCATTGTTGACATGTGGCAAGACGCTCCTCGTGGTGCGTCTTGCTTGGGCCTCTCTCCAGAAGGCCCTCAATCAGACCCAGTGTTGACACGTGGCAAGACGCTCCTCGGGGCGCGTCTTGCTTGGGCCTCTCTCCTGGAGGCGCTCAGTCAGACTGAGTAGTGACATGTGGCCTGACGCTCCTCGGGGCGCGTCTTGCTTGGGCCTCCCTCCTGGAGGCGCTCAGTCAGACCCATTGGTGACATGTGGCAAGACACTCCTCGGGGCGCGTCTTGCTTGGGCCCCTCTCCTGGAGGCCCTCTGTCAGACCCAGTGTTGACATGTGTCAAGACGCTCCACGGGGCGCGTCTTGCTTGGGCTTCTCTCCTGGAGGCCCTCAGTCAGACCCATTGTTGACATGTGGCAAGACGCTCCTCGGGGCGCGTCTTGCTTGTGCCTCTCTCCTGGAGGCGCTCAGTCAGAACCAGAGGTGACATGTGGCAAGACGCTCCTCGGGGCGCGTCTTGCTTGGGCCTCTCTCCTGGAGGCCCTCTGTCAGACCCAGTGTTGACATGTGGCGAGACGCTCCTCCGGGCGCATCTTGCTTGGGCCTCTCTCCTGGAGGCCCTCAGTAAGACCCATTGTTGACATGTGGCAAGACGCTCCTCGGGGTGCGTATTGCTTGGGCCTCTCTCCAGAAGGCCCTCAATAAGACCCAGTGTTGACATGTGGCAAGACGCTCCACGGGGCGCGTCTTGCTTGGGCTTCTCTCCTGGAGGCCCTCAGTCAGACCCATTGTTGACATGTGGCAAGACGCTCCTCGGGGCGCGTCTTGCTTGGGCCTCTCTCCTGGAGGCGCTCAGTCAGACCCAGTGTTGACATGTGGCAAGACGCTCCACGGGGCGCGTCTTGCTTGGGCTTCTCTCCTGGAGGCCCTCAGTCAGATCCATTGTTGACATGTGGCAAGACGCTCCTCGGGGCACGTCTTGCTTGGGCCTCTCTCCTGGAGGCGCTCAGTCAGACCGAGTAGTGACATGTGGCAAGACGCTCCTCGGGGCGCGTCGTGCTTGGACCTCTCTCCTGGAGGCGCTCAGTTAGACCGAGTAGTGACATGTCGCAAGACGCTCCTCGGGGCGCGTCTTGCTTGGGTCTCTCTCCTGGAGGCGCTAAGTAAGACCAAGTGCTGACATAAGGCAAGACGCTCCTCGGGGCGCTCATTGCTTGGGCCTCTCTCCTGAATGCCCTCTGTCAGACCGAGTGTTGACATGTGGCAAGACTCTCCTCGGGGCGCGTCTTGCTTGGGCTTCTCTCATGGAGGCCCTCAGTCCGACCCAGTGTTGACATGTGTCAAGACGCTCCTCGGGGCGTGTCTTGCTTGGGCCTCTCTCCTGGAGGCGCTCAGTCAGACCCAGTGTTGACATGTGGCAAGACGCTCCTCTGGGCGCGTCTTGCTTGGGCCTCTCTCCTGGAGGTGCTCAGTCAGACCGAGTAGTGACATGTGGCAAGACGCTCCTCGGGGCGCGTCTTGCTTGGACCTCCCTCCTGGAGGCGCTCAGTCAGACCGAGTAGTGACATTTGGCAAGACGCTCCTCGGGGCGCGTCTTGCTTGGGCCTCTCTCCTGGAGGAGCTCAGTCAGACCCAGTGGTGACACGTGGCAAGACGCTCCTCGAGGCGAATCTTGCTTGGGCCTCTCTCCTGGAGGCGCTAAGTCAGACCCAGTGTTGACACGTGGCAAGACGCTCCTCGGGGCGCGTCTTGCTTGGGCCTCTCTCCTGGAGGCGCTCAGTCAGACACAGTGTTGACATGTGGCAAGACACACCTCGGGGCGCGTCTTGCTTGGGCTTCTCTCATGGAGGCCCTCAGTAAGACCCATTGTTGACATGTGGAAAGAAGCTCCTCGGGGCGCGTCTTGCTTTGGCTTCTCTCCTGGAGGCCCTCAGTCAGACCCATTGTTGACATGTGGCAAGACGCTCCTCGGGGCGCGTATTGCTTGGGCCTCTCTCCTGGATGCCCTCTGTCAGACCCAGTGTTGACATGTGGCAAGACTCTCCTCTGGGCGCGTCTTGCTTGGGCTTCTCTCATGGAGGCCCTCAGTCAGACCCAGTGTTGACATGTGTCAAGACGCTCCTCGGGGCGTGTTTTGCTTGGGCCTCTCTCCTGGAGGCGCTCAGTCAGACCCAGTGTTGACATGTGGCAAGACGTTCCTCGGGGCGCTTCTTGCTTCGGCTTCTCTCCTGGAGGCCCTCAGTCAGACCCATTGTTGACCTGTGGCAAGACGCTCCTCGGGGCACGTGTTGCTTGGACCTCTCTCCTGGAGGCGCTCAGTCAGACCGAGTAGTGACATGTGGCAAGACGCTCCTCGGGGTATGTCTTGCTTGGGCGTCTCTCCTGGAGGCGCTCAATTAGACCCAGTGTTGACATGTGGCAAGACGCTCCTCGGGGCGCGTCTTGCTTGGGCTTCTCTCCTGGAGGCCCTCAGTAAGACCCATTGTTGACATGTGGCAAGACGCTCCTCGTGGTGCGTCTTGCTTGGGCCTCTCTCCAGAAGGCCCTCAATCAGACCCAGTGTTGACACGTGGCAAGACGCTCCTCGGGGCGCGTCTTGCTTGGGCCTCTCTCCTGGAGGCGCTCAGTCAGACTGAGTAGTGACATGTGGCCTGACGCTCCTCGGGGCGCGTCTTGCTTGGGCCTCTCTCCTGGAGGCGCTCAGTCAGACCCATTGGTGACATGTGGCAAGACACTCCTCGGGGCGCGTCTTGCTTGGGCCCCTCTCCTGGAGGCCCTCTGTCAGACCCAGTGTTGACATGTGTCAAGACGCTCCACGGGGCGCGTCTTGCTTGGGCTTCTCTCCTGGAGGCCCTCAGTCAGACCCAGTGGTGACATGTGGCAAGACGCTCCTCGGGGCGCGTATTGCTTGGGCCTCTCTCCTGAATACCCTCTGTCAGACCCAGTGTTGACATGTGTCAAGACGCTCCTCGGGGTGCGTCTTGCTTTGGCCTCTCTCCTGGAGGCGCTCAGTCCGACCGAGTGCTGACATGTGCCCCGGAGGCACTCAGTCAGACCAAGTAGTGACATGTGGCAAGACGCTCCTCGGGGCGCGTCTTGCTTGGGCCTCTCTCCAGAAGGCCCTCAATCAGACCCAGTGTTGACACGTGGCAAGACGCTCCTCGGGGCGCGTCTTGCCTTATGTCAGCACTCGGTCTGACTGAGCGCCTCCATTAGAGAGGCCCAAGCAAGACGCGCCCGAGGAGTGTCTTGCCACATGTCAACAATGGGTCTGACTGAGGGCCTCCAGGAGAGAAGCCCAAGCAAGACGCGCCCAGAGGAGCGTCTTGCCACATGTCAACACTGGGTCGGACTGAGGAACTCCATGAGAGAAGCCCAAGCAAGACACGCCCCGAGGAGAGTCTTGCCACATGTCAACACTCGGTCTGACAGAGGGCATTCAGGAGAGAGGCCCAAGCAATACGCGCCCCGAGGTTCGTCTTGCCACATGTCACCACTGGGTCTGAATGAGTGCCTCCAGGAGAGAGGCCCAACCAAGACGCGCCCCGAGGAGTGTCTTGCCACATGCCAACACTGGGTCTGACTGAGCGCCTCCAGGAGAGAGGCCCAAGCAAGATGCGCCCCGAGGAGAGTCTTGCCACGTGTCACCACTGGGTCTGACTGAGCGCCTCCAGGAGAGAGGCCCAAGCAAGACGCGCCCCGAGGAGCGTCTTGCCACATGTGAACACTGGGTCTGACTGAGCGTCTCCAGGAGAGAGGCCCAAGCAAGACGCGCCCGGAGGAGCGTCTTGCAACATGTCACCACTCGGTCTGACTGAGCGCCTCCAGGAGAGAGGCCCAAGCAAGACGCACCCCGAGGAGCGTCTTTACACATGTCTCCTCTGGGTCTGACTGAGCACCTCCAGGAGAGAGGCCCAAGCAAGACGTGCCCCGACGAGCATCTTGCCACATGTCAACACTGGGTCTGACTGAGTGCCTCCATGAGAGAAGCCCCAGCAAGACGCGCCCCGAGGAGCGTCTTGCCACATGTCAACACTGGGTCTGACTGAGCACCTCCAGGAGAGAGGCCCAAGCAAGAAGCGCCCCGAGGAGCGCCTTGCCACATGTCAACACTGGGTCTGACTGAGCGCCTCCAGGAGAGAGGCCCGAGGAGCGTCTTGCCACATGTCACCTCTGGGTCTGACTGAGCGCCTCCAGGAGAGAGGCGCAAGCAAGAAACGCCCGAGGAGCGTCTTGACACATGTCAACACTGGGTCTGACTGAGCGCCTCCAGGAGAGAGGCCCCAGCAAGACGTGCCCCGAGGAGCGTCTTGCCACATGTCAGCACTCGGTCTGACTGAGCGCCTCCAGGAGAGAGGCCCAAGCAAGAAGCGCCCCGAGGAGCGTCTTGCCACATGTCAACAATGGGTCTGACTGAGGGCCTCCAGGAGAGAAGCCCAAGCAAGACGCGCCCCGAGGAGCGTCTTGCCACATGTCACTACTCGGTCTGACTGAGCGCCTCCAGGAGAGAGGTCAAAGCAAGACGCGCCCCGAGGAGAGTCTTGCCACATGTCAACACTGGGTCTGACAGAGGGCATTCAGGAGAGAGGCCCAAGCAATACGCGCCCCGAGGAGCCTCTTGCCACATGTCAACAATGGGTCTGACTGAGGGCCTCCAGGAGAGAAGCCAAAGCAAGACGCGCCCCGAGGAGCTTCTTTCCACATGTCAACAATGGGTCTTACTGAGGGCCTCCATGAGAGAAGCCCAAGCAAGACGCGCCCCGAGGAGTGTCTTGCCACATGTCAACACTGTGTCTGACTGAGCGCCTCCAGGAGAGAGGCCCAAGCAAGACGCGCCCCGAGGAGCGTCTTGCCACGTGTCAACACTGGGTCTGACTTAGCGCCTCCAGGAGAGAGGCCCAAGCAAGATGCGCCCCGAGGAGCGTCTTGCCACGTGTCACCACTGGGTCTGATTGAGCACCTCCAGGAGAGAGACCCCAGCAAGACGCGCCCCGAGGAGCGTCTTTCCTTATTTCAGCAGTCGGTCTGACTGAGCGCCTCCAGGAGAGAGGCCCAAGCAAGACGCGCCCAGAGGAGCGTCTTGCCACATGTCAACACTGGGTCTGACTGAGCGCCTCCAGGAGAGAGGCCAAAGCAAGACACGCCCCGAGGAGCGTCTTGACACATGTCAACACTGGGTCGGACTGAGGGCCTCCATGAGAGAAGCCCAAGCAAGACGCGCCCCGAGGAGAGTCTTGCCACATGTCAACACTCGGTCTGACAGAGGGCATTCAGGAGAGAGGCCGAAGCAATACGCGCCCCGAGGAGCGTCTTGCCACATGTCACCACTGGGTCTGAATGAGCGCCTCCAGGAGAGAGGCCCAACCAAGACGCGCCCCGAGGAGCGTCTTGCCACGTGTCAACACTGGGTCTGACTGAGCGCCTCCAGGAGAGAGGCCCAAGCAAGACGCGCCCCGAGGAGCGTCTTGCCACATGTCAACACTGGGTCTGACTGAGCGCCTCCAGGAGAGAGGCCCAAGCAAGACGCGCCCCGAGGAGCGTCTTGCCACATGTCAGCACTGGGTCTGACTGAGCGCCTCCAGGAGAGAGGCCCCAGCAAGACGCGCCCCGAGGAGCGTCTTGCCTTATGTCAGCACTCGGTCTGACTGAGTGCCTCCAGGAGAGAGGCCCAAGCAAGACGCGCCCCGAGGAGCGTCTTGCCACATGTCAACAATGGGTCTGACTGAGGGCCTCCAGGAGAGAGGTCAAAGCAAGACGCGCCCCGAGGAGAGTCTTGCCACATGTCAACACTGGGTCTGACTGAGCACCTCCAGGAGAGAGGCCCAAGCAAGAAGCGCCCCGAGGAGCGCCTTGCCACATGTCAACACTGGGTCTGACTGAGCGCCTCCAGGAGAGAGGCCCGAGGAGCGTCTTGCCACATGTCACCTCTGGGTCTGACTGAGCGCCTCCAGGAGAGAGGCGCAAGCAAGAAACGCCCGAGGAGCGTCTTGACACATGTCAACACTGGGTCTGACTGAGCGCCTCCAGGAGAGAGGCCCCAGCAAGACGTGCCCCGAGGAGCGTCTTGCCACATGTCAGCACTCGGTCTGACTGAGCGCCTCCAGGAGAGAGGCCCAAGCAAGAAGCGCCCCGAGGAGCGTCTTGCCACATGTCAACAATGGGTCTGACTGAGGGCCTCCAGGAGAGAAGCCCAAGCAAGACGCGCCCCGAGGAGCGTCTTGCCACATGTCACTACTCGGTCTGACTGAGCGCCTCCAGGAGAGAGGTCAAAGCAAGACGCGCCCCGAGGAGAGTCTTGCCACATGTCAACACTGGGTCTGACAGAGGGCATTCAGGAGAGAGGCCCAAGCAATACGCGCCCCGAGGAGCCTCTTGCCACATGTCAACAATGGGTCTGACTGAGGGCCTCCAGGAGAGAAGCCAAAGCAAGACGCGCCCCGAGGAGCTTCTTTCCACATGTCAACAATGGGTCTTACTGAGGGCCTCCATGAGAGAAGCCCAAGCAAGACGCGCCCCGAGGAGTGTCTTGCCACATGTCAACACTGTGTCTGACTGAGCGCCTCCAGGAGAGAGGCCCAAGCAAGACGCGCCCCGAGGAGCGTCTTGCCACGTGTCAACACTGGGTCTGACTTAGCGCCTCCAGGAGAGAGGCCCAAGCAAGATGCGCCCCGAGGAGCGTCTTGCCACGTGTCACCACTGGGTCTGATTGAGCACCTCCAGGAGAGAGACCCCAGCAAGACGCGCCCCGAGGAGCGTCTTTCCTTATTTCAGCAGTCGGTCTGACTGAGCGCCTCCAGGAGAGAGGCCCAAGCAAGACGCGCCCAGAGGAGCGTCTTGCCACATGTCAACACTGGGTCTGACTGAGCGCCTCCAGGAGAGAGGCCAAAGCAAGACACGCCCCGAGGAGCGTCTTGACACATGTCAACACTGGGTCGGACTGAGGGCCTCCATGAGAGAAGCCCAAGCAAGACGCGCCCCGAGGAGAGTCTTGCCACATGTCAACACTCGGTCTGACAGAGGGCATTCAGGAGAGAGGCCGAAGCAATACGCGCCCCGAGGAGCGTCTTGCCACATGTCACCACTGGGTCTGAATGAGCGCCTCCAGGAGAGAGGCCCAACCAAGACGCGCCCCGAGGAGCGTCTTGCCACGTGTCAACACTGGGTCTGACTGAGCGCCTCCAGGAGAGAGGCCCAAGCAAGACGCGCCCCGAGGAGCGTCTTGCCACATGTATCGCGTCATACCCGTGTCAAAACCCGTGCACGCGCATTGGGTCCACAGCGCGCGTGTGAACGGGACTCGCGAGCGAAAATATACATGGCAGCGCGCGTGTGAACGGGACTCGCGAGCGGAAATATACATGGCGAGAGGTCATTTGTGCACTGAGAGGGAGCAAACTGTGTCTGTGAGCGCACAAGGATGTGCACAAGTGACAAACCTGCGTGCGCGCGTTGTCAACGAGAACACGGCAGAGGAAAACGTGCGCGCGCGGCAGCCTCTGTGCGCGCTCGGCAGCCTCTCTGCGCGCTCGGTTTCTGACTCCTGCTCGCTCGGCTGTAAGGGTTTTGGCACTCTGGAGGCGTGGCCTGTGGCAGATCTTCTCTGTCCTCTGATTGGTTAGTGTACCCCGCACTTTACCCTCAACCTATCTATACAAAAAAGTCTGCTGGTAAAGTAGTTGCTGGCATAGCTCAGTTGGAAGAGCGGGTGACTCTCGCCCCGGAGGATCCGGGTTTGAGGCCGGGCAAGGAAAATGCAGTGGATGTCATGTTAATTTTTCTTAGTTTCAGGTATTTTACAGTTGTGACCGTTCAACTGTCATTAAACGTCCGAATGTTTGCTGGGCAGTGTTTTAAAAAGTGCACATAAGCTAGATGGTTTTAACCATAGAAAATTACATTTTTTGTGACACTGGAAAAATACATACTGAAATAAAACTACTGATTGAAAACTTTATGACTGTGGTTGTACAATATATGACTCACTAATACACTGCAAACTCCCTTAGAGTGGGGCTTCCAGAGAGAGAGAGAGAGAGACAGAGAGAGAAAAGTTCTTGCCTCATTAATGAATTGTTTATTTTTTTCAGTATTTAATTGACAAATTATCCTTTCAAATAATTAATTGATGAGTTACATAATTGTCCATTTAGAATTGTTGAATGGACTGAGTCAAGTTTGGTGCACTTTATATATTTCAAAACATGTTTTTTTTAATGATGCATATAAATAATTTAAATGTTAATTTAATGAAATATTTCTATTTTTTCATTACCTCACCCTTGTTTTGACAAAAACGGGACCTTGCTGGATAATATCATGGAGAAACTATTTGTTCACAGTACATGGCTCAGTGAGGATCTGTGTAAAGGAGGAGATACTCAGAAATCTGTCTGCAGATTGTTACAACCCAGACTGGAAGTGGCGGGCTGTAATAAGAAAGGAGACCAAACAGAGCAGTGGGGGTTCAACAACTGATTTATTTAACAAAAGTAAGGATTTACTAAAGCAAGTTAGTGAACAGAAAATGGCCATCTCAAGGTTTTACTCGGATGTCCCTCAGCAGGGTGCAGCACTGTTGAAGGTCATCTGAATGAAAGCTTGATATGCAGTTTCTTTATGAAAGTGTGTAAATATACAGTGTGGTTGCCGTACATATGTTGAGGTTCTCAGACATCAGGCTTCTTTGCCCAGGCCTTCACTAGTGGGCTATTTTAAAAGTTGGTAAGGAGAAAAACCACAGCATATAGCTGATTGTTTACAAATGCAAGGAGGGGAATAACAATCAAAATGCTTGTGTTCTTGGACCAGATGAATGGAGCGCTCCACATGCACTCAGAGATGTTATGGCTTCTGTTTCTATAACTTCACATGCAGACATTTGAGGTTTGCCAGAAAGAAAAGCTGGCCTGTACACTTTGCAGGGCACAATGTCATCAATGAAGAAACCCCTGTCTACCAAGATGACCATCTCTAGTTGTAGCATTTTCAACACACCAGATTCCCAGGTTGGTCGCTGATAGTTCCAGCATACAGTGCTGAGACAAAGGTCACTGGCCTATGTGGCACAATCCAAATGAGCCTCTTCAGAGTGCAGTTGAACTTGAGGAAAATATATGACTCTGGAAGAGAGGGGAATATGGCCATTGACACCTCAGATCAGTGCAGTCAAGAATTACTGGTGTTTGGGTAGTCCTGAACGTGTTGTGATGCCCCCACCGTCTCATTGGGTTTTCATTTGTGTTTAATTGTGTTTTTCTTCTGTTGTAGGCAGCTGGTTAAGCAGCCTTGGAGGCACCTGGGCTCAGGGTGTGGTGCTGCCTACAAAGCCTACTGTTTTTCTGCTTTCACTGGGTCTCTCCTGTGTGGTGGAGAGTCCTCACTGGCCATTTTCTGTTCACTAACTTGCTTTAGTAAATCCTTACTTTTGTTAAATAAATCAGTTGTTGAACCCCCACTCCTCTGTTTGGTCTCCTTTCTTATTACAGCCCACCACTTCCAGTCTGGGTTGTAACAATCTGCAGACAGATTTCTGAGTATCTCCTCCTTTACACAGATCCTCACTGAGCCATGTACTGTGAACAAATAGTTTCTCCATGATATTATCCAGCAAGGTCCCGTTTTTGTCAAAACAAGGGTGAGGTAATGAAAAAATAGAAATATTTCATTAAATTAACATTTAAATTATTTATATGCATCATTAAAAAAAAACATGTTTTGAAATATATAAAGTGCACCAAACTTGACTCAGTCCATTCAACAATTCTAAATGGACAATTATGTAACTCATCAATTAATTATTTGAAAGGATAATTTGTCAATTAAATACTGAAAAAAATAAACAATTCATTAATGAGGCAAGAACTTTTCTCTCTCTCTCTCTCTCTCTCTCTCTCTCTCTCTCTCTCTGGAAGCCCCACTCTAAGGGAGTTTGCAGTGTATTAGTGAGTCATATATTGTACAACCACAGTCATAATGTTTTCAATCAGTAGTTTTATTTCAGTATGTATTTTTCCAGTATCACAAAAAATGTAATTTTCTATGGTTAAAACCATCTAGCTTATGTGCACTTTTTAAAACACTGCCCAGCAAACATTCGGACGTTTAATGACAGTTGAACGGTCACAACTGTAAAATACCTGAAATTAAGAAAAATTAACATGACATCTACTGCATTTTCCTTGCCCGGCCTCGAACCCGGATCCTCCGGGGCGAGAGTCACCCGCTCTCCCAACTGAGCTATGCCAGCAACTGCTTGAATAGCAGACTTTTTTGTATAGATAGGTAGAGGGTAAAGTGCGGGGTACACTAACCAATCAGAGGACAGAGAAGATCTGCCACAGGCCACGCCTCCAGAGTGCCAAAACCCTTACAGCCGAGCGAGCAGGAGTCAGAAACCGAGCGCGCAGAGAGGCTGCCGAGCGCGCACAGAGGCTGCCGCGCGCGCACGTTTTCCTCTGCCGTGTGCTCGTTGACAACGCGCGCACGCAGGTTTGTCACTTGTGCACATCCTTGTGCGCTCACAGACACAGTTTGCTCCCTCTCAGTGCACAAATGACCTCTCGCCATGTATATTTGCGCTCGCGAGTCCCGTTCACACGCGCGCTGTGGACCCAATGCGCGTGCACGGGTTGTGGCACGCTTTAAACGCCATACACATGTCAACACTGGGTCTGACTGAGCGCCTCCAGGAGAGAGGCCCAAGCAAGACGCGCCCCGAGGAGCGTCTTGCCACATGTCAGCACTGGGTCTGACTGAGCGCCTCCAGGAGAGAGGCCCCAGCAAGACGCGCCCCGAGGAGCGTCTTGCCTTATGTCAGCACTCGGTCTGACTGAGTGCCTCCAGGAGAGAGGCCCAAGCAAGACGCGCCCCGAGGAGCGTCTTGCCACATGTCAACAATGGGTCTGACTGAGGGCCTCCAGGAGAGAGGCCCAAGCAAGATGCGCCCGGAGGAGCGTCTTGCCACATGTCAACACTGGGTCTGACAGAGGGCCTCCAGGAGAGAGGCCCAAGCAAGACGCGCCCCGAGGAGAGTCTTGCCACATGTCAACACTCGGTCTGACAGAGGGCATTCAGGAGAGAGGCCCAAGCAATACGCGCCCCGAGGTTCGTCTTGCCACATGTCACCACTGGGTCTGAATGAGTGCCTCCAGGAGAGAGGCCCAACCAAGACGCGCCCCGAGGAGTGTCTTGCCACATGCCAACACTGGGTCTGACTGAGCGCCTCCAGGAGAGAGGCCCAAGCAAGATGCGCCCCGAGGAGAGTCTTGACACGTGTCACCACTGGGTCTGACTGAGCGCCTCCAGGAGAGATGCCCAAGCAAGACGCGCCCCGAGGAGCGTCTTGCCACATGTGAACACTGGGTCTGACTGAGCGTCTCCAGGAGAGAGGCCCAAGCAAGACGCGCCCGGAGGAGCGTCTTGCAACATGTCACCACTCGGTCTGACTGAGCGCCTCCAGGAGAGATGCCCAAGCAAGACGCACCCCGAGGAGCGTCTTTACACATGTCTCCTCTGGGTCTGACTGAGCACCTCCAGGAGAGAGGCCCAAGCAAGACGTGCCCCGACGAGCATCTTGCCACATGTCAACACTGGGTCTGACTGAGTGCCTCCATGAGAGAAGCCCCAGCAAGACGCGCCCCGAGGAGCGTCTTGCCACATGTCAACACTGGGTCTGACTGAGCACCTCCAGGAGAGAGGCCCAAGCAAGAAGCGCCCCGAGGAGCGCCTTGCCACATGTCAACACTGGGTCTGACTGAGCGCCTCCAGGAGAGAGGCCCGAGGAGCGTCTTGCCACATGTCACCTCTGGGTCTGACTGAGCGCCTCCAGGAGAGAGGCGCAAGCAAGAAACGCCCGAGGAGCGTCTTGACACATGTCAACACTGGGTCTGACTGAGCGCCTCCAGGAGAGAGGCCCCAGCAAGACGTGCCCCGAGGAGCGTCTTGCCACATGTCAGCACTCGGTCTGACTGAGCGCCTCCAGGAGAGAGGCCCAAGCAAGAAGCGCCCCGAGGAGCGTCTTGCCACATGTCAACAATGGGTCTGACTGAGGGCCTCCAGGAGAGAAGCCCAAGCAAGACGCGCCCCGAGGAGCGTCTTGCCACATGTCACTACTCGGTCTGACTGAGCGCCTCCAGGAGAGAGGTCAAAGCAAGACGCGCCCCGAGGAGAGTCTTGCCACATGTCAACACTGGGTCTGACAGAGGGCATTCAGGAGAGAGGCCCAAGCAATACGCGCCCCGAGGAGCCTCTTGCCACATGTCAACAATGGGTCTGACTGAGGGCCTCCAGGAGAGAAGCCAAAGCAAGACGCGCCCCGAGGAGGTTCTTTCCACATGTCAACAATGGGTCTTACTGAGGGCCTCCATGAGAGAAGCCCAAGCAAGACGCGCCCCGAGGAGTGTCTTGCCACATGTCAACACTGAGTCTGACTGAGCGCCTCCAGGAGAGAGGCCCAAGCAAGACGCGCCCCGAGGAGCGTCTTGCCACGTGTCAACACTGGGTCTGACTTAGCGCCTCCAGGAGAGAGGCCCAAGCAAGATGCGCCCCGAGGAGCGTCTTGCCACGTGTCACCACTGGGTCTGACTGAGCTCCTCCAGGAGAGAGGCCCAAGCAAGATGCGCCCAGAGGAGCGTCTTGCCACATGTCAACACTGGGTCTGACTGAGCGCCTCCAGGAGAGAGGCCCAAGCAAGACACGCCCCGAGGAGCGTCTTGACACATGTCAACACTGGGTCGGACTGAGGGCCTCCATGAGAGAAGCCCAAGCAAGACGCGCCCCGAGGAGAGTCTTGCCACATGTCAACACTCGGTCTGACAGAGGGCATTCAGGAGAGAGGCCGAAGCAATACGCGCCCCGAGGAGCGTCTTGCCACATGTCACCACTGGGTCTGAATGAGCGCCTCCAGGAGAGAGGCCCAACCAAGACGCGCCCCGAGGAGCGTCTTGCCACGTGTCAACACTGGGTCTGACTGAGCGCCTCCAGGAGAGAGGCCCAAGCAAGACGCGCCCCGAGGAGCGTCTTGCCACATGTCAACACTGGGTCTGACTGAGCGCCTCCAGGAGAGAGGCCCAAGCAAGACGCGCCCCGAGGAGCGTCTTGCCACATGTCAGCACTGAGTCTGACTGAGCGCCTCCAGGAGAGAGGCCCCAGCAAGACGCGCCCCGAGGAGCGTCTTGCCTTATGTCAGCACTCGGTCTGACTGAGCGCCTCCAGGAGAGAGGCCCAAGCAAGACGCGCCCCGAGGAGCGTCTTGCCACATGTCAACAATGGGTCTGACTGAGGGCCTCCAGGAGAGAGGCCCAAGCAAGATGCGCCCGGAGGAGCGTCTTGCCACATGTCAACACTGGGTCTGACAGAGGGCCTCCAGGAGAGAGGCCCAAGCAAGACGCGCCCCGAGGAGCGTCTTGCCACATGTCACCTCTGGTTCTGACTGAGCTTCTCCAGGAGAGAGGCCCAAGCAAGACGCGCCCAGAGGAGCGTCTTGTCATAAGTCAACACTGGGTCTGTCTGAGCGCCTCCAGGAGAGAAGCCCAAGCAAGACGCGCCCCGAGGAGCGTCTTGCCACATGTCAACAATGGGTCTGACTGAGGGCCTCCAGGAGAGAAGCCCAAGCAAGACGCGCCCCGAGGAGCGTCTTGACACATGTCAACACTGGGTCTGACAGAGGGCCTCCAGGAGAGAGGCCCAAGCAAGACGCGCCCCGAGGAGTTTCTTGCCACATGTCACCACTGGGTCTGACTGAGCGCCTCCAGGAGAGAGGCCCAAGCAAGACGCGCCCCGAGGAGCGTCAGGCCACATGTCACTACTCAGTCTGACTGAGCGCCTCCAGGAGAGAGGCCCGAGCAAGACGCGCCCCGAGGAGCGTCTTGCCACATGTCAGCACTGGGTCTGACTGAGCGCCTCCAGGAGAGAGGCCCCAGCAAGACGCGCCCCGAGGAGAGTCTTGCCACATGTCAACACTCGGTCTGACAGAGGGCATTCAGGAGAGAGGCCCAAGCAAGACACGCCCCGAGGAGCGTCTTGACACATGTCAACACTGGGTCGGACTGAGGGCCTCCATGAGAGAAGCCCAAGCAAGATGCGCCCCAAGGAGAGTCTTGCCACATGCCAACACTCGGTCTGACACAGGGCATTCAGGAGAGAGGCCGAAGCAATACGCGCCCCGAGGAGCGTCTTGCCACATGTCACCACTGGGTCTGAATGAGCGCCTCCAGGAGAGAGGCCCAACCAAGACGCGCCCCGAGGAGCGTCTTGCCACGTGTCAACACTGGGTCTGACTGAGCGCCTCCAGGAGAGAGGCCCAAGTAAGACGCGCCCAGAGGAGCGTCTTGCCACATGTCAACACTGGGTCTGACTGAGCGCCTCCAGGAGAGAGGCCCAAGCAAGACGCGCCCCGAGGAGCGTCTTGCCACATGTCAGCACTGGGTCTGACTGAGCGCCTCCAGGAGAGAGGCCCCAGCAAGACGCGCCCCGAGGAGCGTCTTGCCTTATGTCAGCACTCGGTCTGACTAAGCGCCTCCAGGAGAGAGGCCCAAGCAAGATGCGCCCCGAGGAGCGTCTTGCCACATGTCAACAATGGGTCTGACTGAGGGCCTCCAGGAGAGAGCCCCAAGCAAGATGCGCCCGGAGGAGCGTCTTGCCACATGTCAACACTGGGTCTGACAGAGGGCCTCCAGGAGAGAGGCCCAAGCAAGACGCGCCCCGAGGAGCGTCTTGCCACATGTCACCTCTGGTTCTGACTGAGCTTCTCCAGGAGAGAGGCCCAAGCAAGACGCGCCCCGAGGAGCGTCTTGACCCAGTGGTGACACGTGGCAAGACACTCCTCGGGGCGCATCTTGCTTGGGCCTCTCTCCTGGAGAAGCTAAGTCAGACCCAGTGTTGACACGTGGCAAGACGCTCCTCGGGGCGCGTCTTGCTTGGGCCTCTCTCCTGGAGGCGCTCAGTCAGACACAGTGTTGACATGTGGCAAGACACTCCTCGGGGCGCGTCTTGCTTGGGCTTCTCTCATGGAGGCCCTCAGTCAGACCCATTGTTGACATGTGGCAAGAGGCTCCTCGGGGCGCGTATTGCTTGGGCCTCTCTCCTGGATGCCCTCTGTCAGACCCAGTGTTGACATGTGGCAAGACTCTCCTCGGGGTGCGTCTTGCTTGGACCTCTCTCCTGGAGGCGCTCAGTCAGACCGAGTAGTGTCATGTGGCAAGACACTCCTCGGGGCGCGTCTTGCTTGGGCTTCTCTCCTGGAGGCCCTCAGTCAGACCCATTGTTGACATGTGGCAAGACGCTCCTCGGGGCGCTTCTTGCTTGGGCCTCGCTCCTGGAGGCGCTCAGTCAGACCGAGTGCTGACATGTGGCAAGACGCTCCTCGGGGCGCGTCTTGCTGGGGCCTCTCACCTGGAGGCGCTCAGTCAGACCCAGTGTTGACATGTGTCAAGACGCTCCTCGGGCGTTTCTTGCTTGCGCCTCTCTCCTGGAGGCGCTCAGTCAGACCCAGAGGTGACATGTGGCAAGACACTCCTCGGGCCTCTCTCCTGGAGGCGCTCAGTCAGACCCAGTGTTGACATGTGGCAAGACGCTCCTCGGGGCGCTTCTTGCTTGGGCCTCTCTCCTGGAGGCGCTCAGTCAGACCCAGTGTTGACACGTGGCAAGACGCTCCTCGGGGCGCATCTTGCTTGGGCCTCTCTCCTGGAGGCGCTCAGTCAGACCCAGTGTTGGCATGTGGCAAGACACTCCTCGGGGCGCGTATTGGTTGGGCCTCTCTCTTGGAGGCGCTCATTCAGACCCAGTGGTGACATGTGGCAAGACGCTCCTCGGGGCGCGTATTGCTTGGGCCTCTCTCCTGAATGCCCTCTGTCAGACCGAGTGTTGACATGTGGCAAGACTCTCCTCGGGGGGCGTCTTGCTTGGGCTTCTCTCATGGAGTTCCTCAGTCCGACCCAGTGTTGACATGTGGCAAGACGCTCCTCTGGGCGCGTCTTGCTTGGGCTTCTCTCCTGGAGGCCCTCAGTCAGACCCATTGTTGACATGTGGCAAGACACTCCTCGGGGCGCGTCTTGCTTGGGCCTCTCTAATGGAGGCGCTCAGTCAGACCGAGTGCTGACATAAGGCAAGACGCGCCCCGAGGAGCGTCTTGCCACGTGTCAACACTGGGTCTGATTGAGGGCCTTCTGGAGAGAGGCCCAAGCAAGAAGCGCCCCGAGGAGCGTCTTGCCACATGTCACTACTCGGTCTGACTGAGTGCCTCCGGGGCACATGTCAGCACTCGGTCGGACTGAGCGCCTCCAGGAGAGAGGCCAAAGCAAGACGCGCACCGAGGAGCGTCTTGACACATGTCTCCTCTGGGTCTGACTGAGTGCCTCCAGGAGAGAGGCCCAAGCAAGATGCGCCCCGAGGAGCGTCTTGCCACGTGTCACCACTGGGTCTGACTGAGCTCCTCCAGGAGAGAGGCCCAAGCAAGACGCGCCCAGAGGAGCGTCTTGCCACGTGTCACCACTGGGTCTGATTGAGCACCTCCAGGAGAGAGGCCTCAGCAAGACGCGCCCCGAGGAGCGTCTTGCCACATGTCAGCACTGGGTCTGACTGAGCGCCTCCAGGAGAGAGGCCCCAGCAAGACGCGCCCCGAGGAGCGTCTTGCCTTATGTCAGCACTCGGTCTGACTGAGCGCCTCCAGGAGAGAGGCCCAAGCAAGACGCGCCCCGAGGAGCGTCTTGCCACATGTCAACAATGGGTCTGACTGAGGGCCTCCAGGAGAGAGGCCCAAGCAAGATGCGCCCGGAGGAGCGTCTTGCCACATGTCAACACTGGGTCTGACAGAGGGCCTCCAGGAGAGAGGCCCAAGCAAGACGCGCCCCGAGGAGCGTCTTGCCACATGTCACCTCTGGTTCTGACTGAGCTTCTCCAGGAGAGAGGCCCAAGCAAGACGCGCCCCGAGGAGCGTCTTGTCATAAGTCAACACTGGGTCTGTCTGAGCGCCTCCAGGAGAGAAGCCCAAGCAAGACGCGCCCCGAGGAGCGTCTTGCCACATGTCAACAATGGGTCTGACTGAGGGCCTCCAGGAGAGAAGCCCAAGCAAGACGCGCCCCGAGGAGCGTCTTGACACATGTCAACACTGGGTCTGACAGAGGGCCTCCAGGAGAGAGGCCCAAGCAAGACGCGCCCCGAGGAGTTTCTTGCCACATGTCACCACTGGGTCTGACTGAGCGCCTCCAGGAG
The DNA here is from genome assembly GCF_043380555.1 of Nothobranchius furzeri. Lineage (NCBI taxonomy): Eukaryota > Metazoa > Chordata > Actinopteri > Cyprinodontiformes > Nothobranchiidae > Nothobranchius > Nothobranchius furzeri. The sequence continues at coordinate 57,418 of NW_027223064.1, forward strand.
AGAGGCCCAAGCAAGACGCGCCCCGAGGAGCGTCAGGCCACATGTCACTACTCAGTCTGACTGAGCGCCTCCAGGAGAGAGGCCCGAGCAAGACGCGCCCCGAGGAGCGTCTTGCCACATGTCAGCACTGGGTCTGACTGAGCGCCTCCAGGAGAGAGGCCCCAGCAAGACGCGCCCCGAGGAGAGTCTTGCCACATGTCAACACTCGGTCTGACAGAGGGCATTCAGGAGAGAGGCCCAAGCAAGACACGCCCCGAGGAGCGTCTTGACACATGTCAACACTGGGTCGGACTGAGGGCCTCCATGAGAGAAGCCCAAGCAAGATGCGCCCCAAGGAGAGTCTTGCCACATGTCAACACTCGGTCTGACAGAGGGCATTCAGGAGAGAGGCCGAAGCAATACGCGCCCCGAGGAGCGTCTTGCCACATGTCACCACTGGGTCTGAATGAGCGCCTCCAGGAGAGAGGCCCAACCAAGACGCGCCCCGAGGAGCGTCTTGCCACGTGTCAACACTGGGTCTGACTGAGCGCCTCCAGGAGAGAGGCCCAAGTAAGACGCGCCCAGAGGAGCATCTTGCCACATGTCAACACTGGGTCTGACTGAGCGCCTCCAGGAGAGAGGCCCAAGCAAGACGCGCCCCGAGGAGCGTCTTGCCACATGTCAGCACTGGGTCTGACTGAGCGCCTCCAGGAGAGAGGCCCCAGCAAGACGTGCCCCGAGGAGCGTCTTGCCTTATGTCAGCACTCGGTCTGACTAAGCGCCTCCAGGAGAGAGGCCCAAGCAAGATGCGCCCCGAGGAGCGTCTTGCCACATGTCAACAATGGGTCTGACTGAGGGCCTCCAGGAGAGAGCCCCAAGCAAGATGCGCCCGGAGGAGCGTCTTGCCACATGTCAACACTGGGTCTGACAGAGGGCCTCCAGGAGAGAGGCCCAAGCAAGACGCGCCCCGAGGAGCGTCTTGCCACATGTCACCTCTGGTTCTGACTGAGCTTCTCCAGGAGAGAGGCCCAAGCAAGACGCGCCCCGAGGAGCGTCTTGACCCAGTGGTGACACGTGGCAAGACACTCCTCGGGGCGCATCTTGCTTGGGCCTCTCTCCTGGAGAAGCTAAGTCAGACCCAGTGTTGACACGTGGCAAGACGCTCCTCGGGGCGCGTCTTGCTTGGGCCTCTCTCCTGGAGGCGCTCAGTCAGACACAGTGTTGACATGTGGCAAGACACTCCTCGGGGCGCGTCTTGCTTGGGCTTCTCTCATGGAGGCCCTCAGTAAGACCCATTGTTGACATGTGGAAAGAAGCTCCTCGGGGCGCGTCTTGCTTTGGCTTCTCTCCTAAAGGCCCTCAGTCAGACCCATTGTTGACATGTGGCAAGAGGCTCCTCGGGGCGCGTATTGCTTGGGCCTCTCTCCTGGATGCCCTCTGTCAGACCCAGTGTTGACATGTGGCAAGACTCTCCTCGGGGTGCGTCTTGCTTGGACCTCTCTCCTGGAGGCGCTCAGTCAGACCGAGTAGTGACATGTGGCAAGACACTCCTCGGGGCGCGTCTTGCTTGGGCTTCTCTCCTGGAGGCCCTCAGTCAGACCCATTGTTGACATGTGGCAAGACGCTCCTCGGGGCGCTTCTTGCTTGGGCCTCGCTCCTGGAGGCGCTCAGTCAGACCGAGTGCTGACATGTGGCAAGACGCTCCTCGGGGCGCGTCTTGCTGGGGCCTCTCACCTGGAGGCGCTCAGTCAGACCCAGTGTTGACATGTGTCAAGACGCTCCTCGGGCGTTTCTTGCTTGCGCCTCTCTCCTGGAGGCGCTCAGTCAGACCCAGAGGTGACATGTGGCAAGACACTCCTCGGGCCTCTCTCCTGGAGGCGCTCAGTCAGACCCAGTGTTGACATGTGGCAAGACGCTCCTCGGGGCGCTTCTTGCTTGGGCCTCTCTCCTGGAGGCGCTCAGTCAGACCCAGTGTTGACACGTGGCAAGACGCTCCTCGGGGCGCATCTTGCTTGGGCCTCTCTCCTGGAGGCGCTCAGTCAGACCCAGTGTTGGCATGTGGCAAGACACTCCTCGGGGCGCGTATTGGTTGGGCCTCTCTCTTGGAGGCGCTCATTCAGACCCAGTGGTGACATGTGGCAAGACTCTCCTCGGGGGGCGTCTTGCTTGGGCTTCTCTCATGGAGTTCCTCAGTCCGACCCAGTGTTGACATGTGGCAAGACGCTCCTCTGGGCGCGTCTTGCTTGGGCTTCTCTCCTGGAGGCCCTCAGTCAGACCCATTGTTGACATGTGGCAAGACACTCCTCGGGGCGCGTCTTGCTTGGGCCTCTCTAATGGAGGCGCTCAGTCAGACCGAGTGCTGACATAAGGCAAGACGCGCCCCGAGGAGCGTCTTGCCACGTGTCAACACTGGGTCTGATTGAGGGCCTTCTGGAGAGAGGCCCAAGCAAGAAGCGCCCCGAGGAGCGTCTTGCCACATGTCACTACTCGGTCTGACTGAGTGCCTCCGGGGCACATGTCAGCACTCGGTCGGACTGAGCGCCTCCAGGAGAGAGGCCAAAGCAAGACGCGCACCGAGGAGCGTCTTGACACATGTCAACACTGGGTCTGACAGAGGGTATTCAGGAGAGATGCCCAAGCAATACGCGCCCCGAGGAGCGTCTTGCCACATGTCACCACTGGGTCTGAATGAGCGCCTCCAGGAGAGAAGCCCAAGCAAGACGCGCCCCGAGGAGCGTCTTGCCACATGTCATTACTCGGTCTGACTGAGCGCCTCCAGGAGAGAGGTCCAAGCAAGACGCGCCCCGAGGAGAGTCTTGCCACATGTCAACACTGGGTCTGACTGAGCGCCTCCAGGAGAGAGGCCCAAGCAAGACGCGCCCCGAGGAGCATCTTGCCACGTGTCAACACTGGGTCTGACTTAGCGCCTCCAGGAGAGAGGCCCAAGCAAGGTGCGCCCCGAGGGGCGTCTTGCCACGTGTCACCACTGGGTCTGATTGAGCTCCTCCAGGAGAGAGGCCCCAGCAAGACGCGCCCCGAGGAGCATCTTGCCTTATGTCAGCACTCGGTCTGACTGAGCGCCTCCATTAGAGAGGCCCAAGCAAGACGTGCCCCGAGGAGCGTCTTGCCACATGTCACTACTCGGTCTAACTGAGCGCCTCCAGGAGAGAGGTCCAAGCAAGACGCGCCCCGAGGAGCGTCTTGCCAAATGTCACTACTCGGTCTGACTGAGCGCCTTCAGGAGGGAGGTCCAAGCAAGACGCGCCCCGAGGAGCATCTTGCCACATGTCACTACTCGGTCTGACTGAGAGCCTCCAGGAGAGAGGCCCAAGCAAGACGTGCCCCGAGGAGCGTCTTGCCACATGTCAACAATGGGTCTGACTGAGGGCCTCCAGGAGAGAAGCCCAAGCAAGACGCGCCCAGAGGAGCGTCTTGCCACATGTCAACACTGGGTCGGACTGAGGAACTCCATGAGAGAAGCCCAAGCAAGACGCGCCCCGAGGAGAGTCTTGCCACATGTCAACACTGGGTCTGACAGAGGGCATTCAGGAGAGAGGCCCAAGCAATACGCGCCCCGAGGAGCGTCTTGCCACATGTCACCACT